>NC_046364.1:5835576-6095022 GCF_011125445.2 Fundulus heteroclitus
CTTCCGTTTTTTTTCGGTCAGGACGTCATTCCGGAAGAAAAACACACAGCGTTGCGGCCGCACAAAAAGGTAAAGGATTTTCATTCATCTCCTAGTGTCTTTTTTTCTTCCTGGAGGGCCGACTTTTTGTATTTCTAAAGGCAGAGAAAGGTTTGAGGATAATTGTTTGCAAACGTGTCGATGAAATTGGGATTTGCGTGCGGTCACAGAGGTGAGAGTCCGGGAATCCTTGCCAGGGTTCCGAAAATACTGGCACCTTGAGAATTTAGGGTTAAAAAATGTCCCCTTGTTAGCAACAGAGGAAAATACGTGTTCCTCTGTGTGATAACATAAACGGCCATTCTGACAGACACAGCCTGTACGACCGTGGTTCTAAAACAATCGTGTAGCCTAGAAAATGTGGGTTTAGATGCCCCTTATTTTCCGCGAGGACGAACCTAAAAGTAGTTTTTTGCGGTAAATAAAAGCAGAATACCTTTTTCGAAAAACGAGCGCGTACGACCTGGCTAATACACAATAGTATGAATGCCGGTGGTTTGACGTTTTGCTAATAACCCCCGATTACAGACGAATATAGAAAGAGAAAAAAGCCAGTGGACGCACACACAACCAGCATTACCGGAGGTACGTACTGAGTTAAAACTAAGATTGGCCAAGAGTGTGAGTGTATGTGTGTGTGTGTGTGTGTGGGACACGTTATTTCTACATTGAGCCGTGGAAGTGAAGGGTAGTGGGTGCGATCTTTCAGGTGACATAATACCGTCTCTTCCTGAGTACACTGGCTCATTGAAATATGCCGTGTAAAAACACAATAAAAGGCATATAGGAACATAATAAGTTTTGGTGCTGAGAGATAAAAAAAAGCTCTGATTGGACCGGGTCAGGAACTGTCCCAGCAGGTTGGCCAAGACGTGCGTGCGGAATGGCTGAGAATCAGGTAGAAAATGAGCTCCAGGGGGTTTCTCTTTAAGAACACTGCTGGACCAGTAAAAAGGAGCATATGGCAACTTCCCACCACAAAAGATGCTGAAAAACCATTTAAAACATTTGAGGAGTGGTGTGAAAAAATGAGGAGAGACGGGGTTTTTTGGTGATACAGAAGGGTCACCACCAAGAGGCCGAAATGTGCACTTACTATTTGCAGATGTTAAAAATAGATTAGGCCCTAGCACAAGTAGAAACGGGTGATGCAGGTGAGTTTTGCTCGAGAAAAATACCAAAAAGAGGAAATCAAAATCATCAGGCTTGATAAAACTAACTGAACTGTATTTCAGCATGTGCTTCTGAGGCCTCGACAAACAACAAGAAGTGAAATCTGCAAGGGGTAAGGGAATCATCTTCTTTCAAACAAGAAGTAATACACACCTATGCAAAACATCTGCATGGTGATAAGGGAGGAACTGTTATCCAAGGCCAGGAGTGTGGTGACTTCATCAGACCCTTCGGTGGCAGGTGCCTGATATGGTGTTATGTGGGGGGACAGGATAAGCTGTGACGTAAGACCCAGAATGTAACCTGCATTCTAGGAAACTGATATCTTTCTTTACCTGCAAACAAAAACAAAGTGTGCAACTGCCATTGTTTTCAGACTCGCAGTGCTACCGGACAGGTGAATGCAGCTGTTTACAGCCCTCTTCATGTGCTGACAAACGTTCATCTGAGGCACATGTTCCCTGATCCCAGAAAAGGGCGCACCTTTGGATCCAAGCATTCGTGGAGACTTTAAGCAGGTATGTATTGGCTATTGGGTGTGGGAGGACTGGCTTATCAGCATACCTGGAACCACAAGAGGTACATGCGTTGAAGTCTCTGCTGGAACTGACGGACTAGGAACAGCTGCTCCTTTGGCCCCAGTGGCACGGCAACTTTGGAGCACATTGAGGACATTTTTATCCAGTAAGTACGGATTCTGGCCTTTTTAAATGACACTACACGTTGGGCAGGGGAGACGGCTTCAGCATATGTGAACAGAATGTTGAAAGTTTGCGCGCAAGCTGTCTGTCTGATATTGTGTGCCCTTCGTCATGTCTTGTACAATATATTGTGTCTGTTGAAATGAGATTATTGAGTCAGAGTGAGTGGGGGAGAGACTGCTTGGATCCGCGGATATTGAGTGTGTCTGTGTGTGTGTGTGCAAATGGGTCTTTGTGTGTAAGTGAGGTTACAGATAAATGTATTTGTGTTTTGTTTTGGTTTTGGGGGGGTTTTTGGCGCAGGGGGGGTGTTCAAAGTGCAACCAGTTGGTCGGGGCAGTTGGATTAATAAGAAAAAGAAAGCGAAAGTTTTTAATAAAATAAAAAATAAAAAGGAAACGGAAACGGAACTAAAAGGGCGTTGCACCGGGGAAGCGTTTACGTGGGGACCGACTGGGACTTCCGTGTGGATAAAATTGTTCGTAACTATTAAATGCAAACGTATAACTTTCAAAAAGGGGTAAGCGTCCAGGTGTCTGCGAGACACAGAGTTGTATCCTTGCGGGGCTGAAGAGTAAAACCGTGTTTGGACGAAACATTCGGGGGTCGTAGCCAGCGCAAGCTCTCCACTTTTAAACTAAGCGGGAACTTAACACGTTGAAAATACATCTTTCGGCGTTGCTATAGACGTTTAAAAACTATGAAAAACATAGGAAACTATTTAAGACAGTCAGAAAAAGCAGGCCTGCAAGTGTTTGTCTGTCTGAATGTCATCTTTGTATGTAAATGTATGTATTTGTGTATCGTATGTAACTAAACGTTCGTCCTGTGTGATGTTCATGGTTTCAGAATGTTCATTTGTTTTGGGAGAACTGCAGCTCCGTAATTCAAATGACGTTTTTAATCATGAACTACGTTAACTAAAAGCTGAAGAAAGGTAAAGAGAGATTTCAATAACAGTTTGTTTTCTTCCCACATTAAACATCCGGCCAAATTAAATTGTTACACTGAGAGATGTTAACGTGTCTTAAACAGAAAATATCCCAGGGCTGTAGGAACTACTTGGGACTAGGGATAAAGGTTTTTTGTTGTTGTTTGGAGCTTAAATATGCAGTACAGCAACCAGAGGCGTTAGGGCTGTATTCAGTTATGCTATTAGATTGTGCTTGGCTTGTGTTTGTCAATGAATTCATGACAACTGAAATAATAACAGAGAAAAAGCTTTTATATTGTAATTTTAGAACATTAATAAAATGGCAAACAGCATATGGGGAGCATATGGGAGAATGTTTGGGAGAAATGGAACCGGATGGGATTTGTTTAAGGGGACATTTTTAACTAAGGATTTTACAGCTGCCTAAAAAGAAGAATTTAAGAGCACTAAGATATACATGATTTTTGATTTAAATAGATGAGACAAACTGTGCTTTAAACAAACTGTATGGGACTAAATATGGTTGCTTTTCTAAGGGTTCTGTATTAATTTATTTTATTTTCTTTTTACTGGGGATTTGAATGCAGCTAATGAGAAATTTAGAGAAGTGTCAAGATATCACAAGGCCACATTAAGCATGTCATCAGTTACAAAAGCATCTGATGTTATTAGTTATGCTGAGCTGAGGCAAGCCTCAGAGGGTCAGTTTAATCTGAAACAGGACAATAGATATGATAAACAAATCTGACCATGATGTAAACATCTGAATGTTATGGCAAGGCTGGGTCTGTGTGTTCTGGCCTGGGGGCACGAAAACTATGTCAGAGGGAAAAAATAAAATAAAGCCAGCTTGTGAAGAGTTAGATTATACTTCTAATCTCTTTGTTTTTGGGTAGCCTTCTCAATGTGCTGAATTACGGGGGAAAACTCTTGTCATGTATAGAAAATCACTAGAAGCTCGAAAGCCTGAAAGAGAAAATGGTTGCTTTAAAGTTTCACCCTTGACCAATTTAGATTGAAAAGTTATATATGAATAAAAGTATTACTAATAGCAAATACACGTGGTCAAAGGACCAGAAGGATATCAAAAAGTTTGTAATACGTCAAAAACCTATGTCATATTGGAATAGACATAATTGTGCTCCTTGGAAGACAATTTTGTTTGTTTTTGTTTGTTAATTTCTTTTGTTTTTTTGTTTTCTTTCTGTTGGAGGGGTTCTGAACAGAGTTCAAAGGAAAGGTGAGGAATAGATCTAATTTCCCAGGATCAGCAGAACAACATCACGTTAAAGTGACACTAAGGGGACCAGGGTTTTAACTACATGCTATTAACACTCTTGTTTTTCTCTGAGTTATTGCTTTCAGAATAAAGGAGACGCCACCTTTCTGCCAACGGGGGGCTCTGAGGAGACAGTGCGGTAAGGAGTTATAATCAGATTTGGACACTAAATTATACTTAGTTTTGACTGAGGAGACCTTCCGGCAGGAAAGGTGGTGTCTTAAAATTGTTTGTTGCTTTCTGCTATTAACAGCTCTATCTTTCTGCTTCTTTTCTTTGCAAAGAAACCTGGTCAATATGATAGGGATGTGCTAACATAGAGATTTAGTCTCATTTTAGACATTCTCAGATGCGAGAGAATACAGAAACAGTGCCGCAGTGCCGTGGGGGCTGATCCTTGGGACAAGGAGAAAAAGGTGATGTACTTGACTCCTGCCTAATCCAGTTTTTAATCAAAAAAAAAAAAAAAAAAAAAAAAAATCAGTAATTTTTGCAGAAGCTGCATAGAGGTTTAATGGGGAATGTGATGCTACAAAGTTAAGAGAAATGTTTTTTATTAATGAACTTATACAAAGAGGTTGAACTGTCTGTAAAATATTTTGCTTGGATAAATTTTTAAGGGATCAAGATCTGGGGTAAAGGTGAAAAACTTCAAGAATAATTTTGTTTCAGAGGGAACGATGTGGTTGATTTTGTTTTGAGACAGTTTTCTTGTAATTTTTGTTTTGATTTTTTCTTTTCAACTTATTTACACTACACTACGGATGAAGATAGACAATTCTTGTATTGGAAAATTTGATTTTGGACAAAATCCATATTGGCAAAATGCTGGCAGAATTCCTTGTGGTTTCAGACACAACGATTGAAGAAAGAATATTCATGGACAGCGCTTGTCCTGGAACGATGTTGTGCTGTTGAACTGAGACATGAGGACTGAAAAATGGACAACTAATTGCGGGGGAAAAGACAGACGCATCGGATAACCTTCAGTGGACCGCAACACGAAACAAAGATGAGTTGGCAGACACCCCTTCTGCATTTCACATCAGATTTTCCTGCACATAATTAAAACACAAAACACACATTAGAAACATACACATTGGCGGATGCGATTAGGAAAAAACTTTCAGATTAAAAGCAATCAAGATTATTATTAAACCCCTAGGATGTTAATTGTTTTAAGTGAGAGCTGTTATTAGCGAGCGATAAGAGGGTCAAACGCATTCGGACAAGTGGTACTGGTCTGGAAACAAAGCTGGTAGAGATTTTGGGCCGCTGATAAGAAGGATTTTCTTTTACTTTTCTAACAAAGTTTTTATTTAAATCATTTAAAACACACATAGATATGTTTTGGAATTTTATTAACCCCACAAGGGGTTTTGAAGTAGATTCAAAGAGGCACCTTTAAGATACAATAAGCTTCATAAAATACATCATGCATGAGAAGAAATAGGGGGAACCACTAAAAGACATCCATTTTGCACCAAAATATTAAGTTACGGGATGAGAGCATAGAGCAGCTTAAGTAATTATGCTAAACCTAAAAGGTTTGACAACTTATATTGGGGATTACAGTAAGGGAATTACATAGAGGGGCCGTCTAAACGTAAAAGGAAAGTGGATAAGAACAATGTATGCTATTACATCAATGGGCGATAATTATGATCATGAAAAAACTAGTGGGCGAAAAAGTTAAAGTAGGCATTACAGCAACAGTTAATAGCATAAACGAATGAACGAACGAGTGAGCAAGCTAATTTTTCTAAACCTTTTAACCTTGTTCAAGCGAAGGGGAAATTGTGAGCACAACATTTACTGGGTATCCTAAAGTAAGCAGAGGCACAACTAAGAAATTAATTATTAGGATGTAAAGCAACACAAAGGTTAAGGACTTGAATGGGTAAAACTGCAAGTTTAGAATAATGCCTTATTCTAGTAAATACCTTGGGTAAATTAGGATTAAAGCACCAGTGTAAATAGTTTGGAATTGTACGCAGTTACCTAAAAGGTGTGAGGAGACTTAAAAACTATCTGTTTAAACACAAAATAGCACAATAGTTGTTCTTTAACTAAATGTTAAAACATCCAGAAGAAAAGAACACATAAACATAGTTTAGCCATCTATTAACCTAGTGGTCTTTTAGACCAGGATAATCTAACGATCGTCCTCTTGTACATGCAGAAAAGTAATGAGGTCAATTAGATTAGTTGGACGTTTGGTATCTGGTCAGGACAGCAGAAGCACTCCTGGACACAAGATGAGGATAACAGCTCCAACATGATATCAATGCATGAAGGTTGGCTCTGAGGAACATCAGAGCTGCAATGGCACCAGACAGTGACACTACTGCTGTGATAAAGAAAATCTTGAAAAGAACTATGCATGACTGCTTGCTTCACAGGGGATGGAATTCAACTACAAGGTTTCACGAACATGACATGGAGAGGTTGGCGTTCAGGAAACGTACCTAGAACACACTTTTGGACTCTTGGGGTAAATGGGCTCTAAAGGGGGACACTTAACAGGAGAGAAACTGAAAGCCTGGGCTTACGACGAGAGACATTTCAGACAGGGGGTGTGGACACCCAGGAATTGCTGCTGTGGTTTGAAAATGTCAGAAATTTGTCGCAGGTGGTGGAGTGTTTCGATGACCCAGGCGCTTGGAACAAAGGAGACGACGTCGTGTTCCCACAGGGATTACCTATAACCTAACACTGACAGTGAACATTTTTGTTTTTGGGTTTGCTGGGGTTGCCAAAAGGAGCATCGGAGATGACTTTCTCTATCCTGACCAGGTTCACACTTAAAATGCAAAGAACAAAATTATAGAGGCCAAAACAAATACGGACATAGAGAAGTGTTTATACAAAGAATTCCTCTATTCGTCAATTTAAGGTGCAGATACTAAGGCTAAACAAAGAATTAGAAGAAGGGCAAAACTTAAAGCTGATCATTTACCAACGGGTGGTCAATATTTAAGAGGGTTTAAAGGAACTGCACAATTTCTTCAATAATCACAACAGACAGTGATTGATGAAACAAAAAAGCAAATTCTAGAATGGGAATTTTTAATCTGCTGGGACAAGACGGTGTAAATATAAAATAAGGATTTATAGATCACTGGGTGATATAAGATCACAAAGGTAATAATAATAAATGTATGAGAATGTAAGAAAATCACTCGGAGTAATGTCTGCTTAAAGTTTTTCAAGGATAAACTAAACACATGAGAACAAGAACTAGATACTTGTTAAAGGGTTGATTTACTTGGGGATATAATTATGCTTGGATGTATTATCAATTAAACTAATGTTGAATGACTGAAAAAGGTTTAAAGACCTAGAGCAGTATGGAGCTTCTTACATGGTCAGGGGGCGATGTGTCTAATAAGCAACAATGACTTACTGCTGACAGCATACTACAGTTTAAAGGTTTGTTTCAAACAAGATTCATACAGGGGGACATAAGATAAAACCAGGGTCGCTTACAAAAGCTGTCTGTTAAAACAAGCAGAAGTGATTAAAAAATCAAGAATTAATGGGGTTAGAATTGCTCTTCGCTCTAGGTGGAGGGCACATTCAATTACAAGTCTTTTGGGTTGATGCACGTCAAGCTGAAAGTGATTCACAGAACTACTTCCTGTCTCCGCCCTGGGCTACACCCACTTCCTGAATAGCAACCAATCACAACTCCGTGTGGGCGAGGGGCATGCACACACTTCCTTTCTCTTAGCTGAGCTTTTCAAAATAAGACAAGAAGTACATAGGGCTGCTTCTTATTAATATCACAACATTATTCTGCAAATATAATAGTAGAGCTTTCTTTTACAAACTTAAGGGTTTTTCTGTTGGACTTTTTAGAAAAATATGAAGTATTTTGCAGCTGGTTCAGTAAGAAGTTTCTGAAAGGTTTTAATACAATTCCTTGTGTGCTAGATAAATTGAGATGAACCGTGTCACAGTAGCCATGAAACATATGATGATAAATTTCTATTGCAGAGATCTTTTCAACTGTTGGACAATTGTAAGGTGAGACACACATGGGAAAGAATTATAGAGAAATGCTGCTGTAGATAACGTTGAACTTTCAGATTTCTCTTTTATATAAGAGTAATGCAAGATCTAATGATTACAGTAAAGGAGGTAAAGCTAAGAGCATAATAATTGTGAACGGAAATATCTGGATGTGAAAGTGTTTGAAGAAGGTAAATGTAAAAAGGATTGGGAGTCTTGATAAGAACACTAATTACACCTTGTTTCTGTTATCCAACAGTAAACAAGGCTTGGTGTCTGCCAACCATCTCAACAGAGCATTTTCCTGGGGATAAAATGCTTCTTGCCTGAAAAAGGACAGGACACTCATTACCATCCAACTAAATCGTTTTTGTCCATGCGGAGGAACCAAGAAGAGGACTGGGGATGAAGAAGCCAGTGAACTCTGATTCCTTATTCTTCAACGGGAGGAGTTGCCTGAAGAGACCCTAAGCGCGATTAGATTATTTTCTGCCTTGTGCCTGAATGGCCTGAAGGCTTCATTAACTTTGCGTTATTGACGTACAGACTCTTTTTATATCACAAACCTGATTTTTTACTTTCTCTTCTCCACTGACTTCCATCACCATGTTTGATTTTATGTGTTATGATGTTTATACTGTGATGTTGCAATATGTTGATCATTATGGCTTTATGACTAAAAATGAAAACTCTCTGTTACAGACACACACACCAAGACCTACAGTTCTTGCAATCTTTTTGCTTTGTTATATAGAGAACCAGGATCTGATGGCTATCACAGATCCATAAATTACTCGGTAAGGCTAATTTTTAGATTCAATACAGGGTGTCTTCTCGCTCAGATTGGCCCAGAGTGGGATTCCCCTAGACTGGGCTCCATCACTTTTTTGCCATTTCTTAGAGATGGTTTTTTGTGATGAAGACTCAGCCTGCCCTCTGATGCCCCCTACTGGTACTCTTGGATTTGTGAGGACTGAAGGTGTTGGATGATTGTCCATAGGAATGGAGAGGGGAGAACCAAGTAGGAGGTTTCTTGGGGTGGGGGTAGAGTAGACGAATTTGGCCTTGATTAAGGTACACCTTTAGCTTATATAGTCTAAAGTAAACTTAAAATAATGTGCGCATAGGAACCTAAAACAGGCCTAGCTTGAATAGTTGAACCCTAAATTGTAGATAAAATGCTTGGACTGTGGGCTTGAGTAAAAAAGGCTGAATTATGAAGTATTCATGCTGATTGATGCTAAGATGTTTCCATTGTGGTTTGTCCGGCCCTTTTCTTGGAACTGTTTTCGTTGTGATGTGCCTTTGGGGCACACCAACAGGGGGGGCTAACGGACAACTGGACTGTTTTTACAAAGTGCTTTTCAGTCACACCAGCAGAGATTGTGTGACCCCAGAGACTGAACCGCACTATCGACTGCCATGGAGATCACAGATGGATGGACTCTGGAAGCCGGAAGCTGACGTGCGTGGATTGCTTGGACTGGACGGAATGACCGACTGTTCTGGGAGAGGGGACAGACTGAGAGTTGTCGTTCCACTGGTTGATCATCTTTGGTGATGTGCCATAATGACACATCATCAGGGGGTCTGTTAGGATATCAACAAGGTCAAGTGGAACGAGCTGTTTATCCCAGAACTGCATGGCACACTTAGATGGCACTGACCCAAAAGATTGGCACATATCTATCAGATACCACCCTGGAGGTGACGCAGCCTCCCTGCTGATGTCACAGTTTGGATGTGTACCGCCCTTGTATGGGTGTGTCCCGAGATCCCTTTATAATGTTTGCGTGATGAGCACTCGAGGCCTCCTGCCGATCAGGGGCCCATCAGCGCTGGTGTGACTGTAACTATTTCTCTGTCTTTACCTAGATAAAATATAACTAAAAGCATACTTGTCTGTTTTATGCTTCCTACATTCAAGGTAATAAGTAAGTGGGGGTCGCCTGACTGGGTAAAACGAGCTGGGTCCACCGAGGGTGCTTCACCGTAGTCACGGCACGGTGAAACAGTAACAATCGCTACACACAAGTTTGCACACTATCACATATTCTATGGTGTGTACTTTAAAAATTTGTGGTCACTTCATCATATATTTGGAATAACTTTAAGATTTACCTAAGAACTTCTTCCTGAAATAGAGCAGAGGCGGTTCCTGCATGAATTGCGCCCTGGGGGAGCTCCTCTTTCTACGACCACACTGTCGTTGTAAAACGAAATACTGCATCACTCATCAGAAACACTAAGAATAAAAAAAATAATGATTTTAATTTAATTTTAGTTGACACAGGTGGGTGTTTTCACGGTCCCGATGCTAAGAAAGCATAAAAACATGCATTTTTGTCTTTCAATCATGGGTTTCATAAATCTAAATTTGAATAATCTTTGTTGGTTTAAAATCTTATTTACTAGTCTTGGAAATAAGGAGTAGAAAATAAGTTGGAGGGCATTTGGAGGGAAACATTTATTTTAGTCTATTGGGAAATGCCGCCCTTGGCAGAAAGCTATATCGCCCGTTTTAATAACCCTCCATTGTCAAAAATCTTCCTGTCCTCTGGAGAAATACTGGGAAGGTCACAGTCCAGCTGAGATGCCTAAATATGTCAAGCTGACACCAAAACGGCTGGAAGAACCAAACTGCTTCAGGACACGAGGATTTAAAACGTCAAGCTAGCAAAGCTCCATCTGGAGGTGCAAACCCAGGAAAACGGTCCATCTGGGTAAAGGACTGGACCCCTAAATAACATCATGGGTTTAAGAGGGTTAAAACCTGACACACCAAGTCTATGAAACCACTGGAGATGTTCTGGGCTAATCCTCAAAAAACCTGAGATGGTGGTCAACCCCCTGATGAACCTGAAGCTTCCTGCAGACCACCACAGCGCTGTCCTGCTCCATTGTTAAGTTTCTACTCCCTTCTTATTACCAGCAAGTTGAGCTTCATGCTTTTTATTTTGCATCTGTTTCTAATGTATTTGTTTAACGTGTGATTTTTCTTTCTTTTTCCTCAAAGAAGGGCCCGCACGGTTGCACAGTTTTAGCCTTGTTTCAATTCAATTAAATTTTATTTATATAGCACTAATTCATGATGAATGTCATATCAAGGCTCTTTCCAAAGTCAGACTCCATCAGATCCTCCAGGTTGGTCAGAAAGTTTCCTCTCTAAGGAAACCCAGCAGGTTGCATCAAGTCTCTCCAAGCAGCATTCACTCCTCCTGAAAGAGCGTAGAGCCACAGTGGACAGTCGTCTGCATTGTTGATGGCTTTGCAGCAATCCCTCATACTGAGCATGCATGAAGCGACAGTGGAGAGGAAAACTCCCCTTTAACAGGGAGGAGAACCTCCAGCAGAACCAGAACCAGGCTCAGTGTGAACGCTCATCTGCCTCCACCCACTGGGGCTTAGAGAAGACAGAGCAGAGACACAGAAAGCACAGAAGCCCACATTGATCCAGGAATCGGTTCTACGGTGTTTCAAGAAGATCCTGAGTTTGAATCCCAGCCTGGGGTCTTTCTGCATGTTTGAATTATATTTTTTATATGGGTCTTCGGTTCTCCACAATCACTATCGAACTATTTCCTTCTGGATAATTTTTACCTAAACTAGTGCACTCTCACAAACTCCCACAGGTGCTGGGTCCCAGTTATTAAATGTTCACTTATATACAGAAAGCCTATAATTTATTTATTTATTTTCTTTCACTTTCTTTTTTCAGGTATCACATTACACATGTCAGCTTAAATAATAATACATATGATTTAGCAATGGTATCAAGGTGTTACACGATTGTATCTGTTGCTTTATATCTGTTGGTTGTGCTGTTCTTTTTGTGTCTCTTTCCAGGTGATGGAGCAGACAGAGGACGTTTCATCATTCTCTTCCTTTTATCTCTTCTTTCTTTCACCTCTACTTTCTTTTTTTTCTCTTCTTGTTTTTCTTTTAATCTCCTACTTTCCCATTGTAGTGTCCGTATAATTTGAAATTCTCCCTGCAGGAATCACAATAAAGCTATTTACACGCACAAATCAAGCGGAGCATTATGGCGAAAGCTGTTTGCTCCACTTGTGAAAGTAAAATCTGTCGAGCTCTATTTGGCATTAAGATATCAATTCTTATTGCCACATTGCTAGACAGGACACTGGGGAAAAAAAAAAAAAAAAAAAAATGAATTATATTTTTCCAGAATATTCTGTGAAAAATGAAACAGCAGAACTTCATATTCAGAACCAAAAGAAATTACTCTTAGGAGCATTTTTGTCCTTGGCTTTTTATTTTTTCCTTTTAAAAAAAAAATAAAAAATCTGGTTAATTTGATTGGCTGTGCTGCAGCTCACGCACATGTATGTAAACAGTTAGGAAAGAGAGAGACGGTCTGTGTTTGCAGATACTTGTTGAGAAATGAATTAATCATTCACACTTTTTAAATCATAGATGTCTAAAGCTTTAGATTTTGGGTAAAATATCAAGTCTTTTCAAGCAAGCAGGTTAAAGTCCAGTTCAAGTCTCGAGTAATTGGCGTTGAAGTCCAAGTCAAGCCTAAAGTCATAAAATCCATGACTCAGGTCTGACTCGAGTCCAAGTCATGTGACTCGAGTCCCCACGTCTGCTTTACGCGTACATTTTCCTGCTCAAATCATCTTTATTCAGATGTGAATAAGGCACAGAAATGTAAAGCTTGTAGGTTTAACTGTTTATAATAGAAATGGTTTACTATTGAAACAGGCGCCAACCAGTGCTGCTCCAATAAGACAAAAAACAGCGTCTATCTGCGCCAAAACTCAGCCGATTTATTCCTCAAATCAAATAAAACTATTTATAAAGAGCTTTACAAGTATCCAGAGAGCTCTACAGCTGTATGAAAAAAAAATTACAAGCACAAAAAGTAAACACTAAAATACAAAACCTAACTGAATAGGGGTTAGTACGGGGGTGTCTGAGCGTTTAAACATTTAAAAACCATGAGAAAAGTCTCCTTAGACATTTCTTCTGCTGCGTTTGTTCTTAGTCTATTTTTTGTTCTGGAAACAAAACATGAGCGTATTACCACCAGTTTGGGCGTATTATGATCAATAATGATCCCTGCCTGATCAAATATTCATCCTAAATGGGATCGTGATTATTTAAACTCACCTGATTCTTTACCGATGACTTAGACCTATTAAACTTTGATATAATAAATAACATTTTAGATATTTTTGTATTGGTTTTCTGAGTCCCAGTTAACAGGCTGCAGGTTTGTTGTTAAAAAGGATTTGTATCTCTTCCAGTTAGTTGCAATTTGATCAAAACTAAATTCAATTAAGAAAAAAAAGAATCCTAAAACTAATAAACGGATAATAAACAGTTTAATTTGTTTTTAAAAATACATGTTTGCATCCTTTAAACAGGCGCTGTACCTGTTCCACAATGTGAAGTAATCTTTTTTTTATTACTTTCAGTTAAATTTTTTTTTAAAAAGGCCGCGTTTAAAAGAGGTAAAGCCTGGTTTCTTAGAGGAAAACAAACACGGGATGGGTTCAGACAGCCTGATGGAGCCAGAACGCTGAACACAAGCCAGTGTTTTCGTAAAATATACTGAGAATAATTCAGAAAAAAAATAACTGAGACTTCCTGGGTGATTAAATTGTGCTACAGGGTTCTGCTAAACATAATGATGCTCATTAGCGTTAGCCGCCGTCACCATGGTGCAGAAGCCTGTGTGAGGCGTGAATGAAGGGGCATTAATCACACGGCACCATCCTGAGCCTGAGTTTCTATGTGTTAGCACGGGTCTGTGACTTTAAACCAAAGAATGCAATCATTTCTGACACAGTTCCGTTAAGTCAGGAGAGTCTGATGCTACAGGAGCTTATTAGGGCTTCATGTTTCTGTCTCTCCTCTCTGTGAGAGACGGCAGTCTGCCACTCGTGTCTCGCTGTCAGGACGCTCATAGCTGGGCCAAACTGCGGGCCGTATTAATTACTCTTGTCCGGGCAGCTGACGGCGACGCTTTGTGTTTGTCAGGTTTAGCCTTCGCCTCCTGCGGACGGATGCGGGGCAGGGACCCGGTGAAGGGCCGGCTGACACGGTTGCGGCCTCAGAGAGCGTGAGTTCGCAGCTTATCCTGGTGCCAGCGCGCTGCGTGCTCTGTTTATGTGGGTTTAATTGCTCACCGGTGGTATTATTGTAATCTGGAGCTCATTTGGCACATGCAGGGGTACCGTGAATTTATCCTCTCTGTCAGCGTCGTGCTTTCCATTTGCTCATCCTCAACCTGTGGCCCTATTTACTGTTATTTCAGACCAAATATTTGATTAAACCTGCTTATACCAAAAGTTCAGAATCTCTCATCATGGGAAAAATGTCACATTAACTTTGGCCTCTCGTGTATTTAGCTGAACCATTTTATTTGTTTATTTATTTATTTATTGAGGCTTGCATGAATCTCAGCCAACAAACAGATAATTCTATAAAACGAATATTAAGAGATAAGGTTGGCTTTAGTGAGGAATTTATCCCAGTTACACTTAGCTCACATATATTAATGCATTCTCTAAGCCCCAGTGGGTCGAGGCAGATGAGCGTTTACACTGAGCCTGGTTCTGGTTCTGCTGGAGGTTCTCCTCCCTGTTAAAGGGGAGTTTTCCTCTCCACTGTCGCTTAATGCATGCTCAGTATGAGGGATTGCTGCAAAGCCATCAACAATGCAGACGACTGTCCACTGTGGCTCTACGCTTCTTCAGGAGGAGTGAATGCTGCTTGGAGAGACTTGATGCAACCTGCTGGGTTTCCTTAGAGAGGAAACTTTCTGACCAACCTGGAGGATCTGATGGAAGCTGACTTTGGAAAGAGCCTTGAGATGACATGTTTCATGAATTGGAGCTATACAAATAAAATTTAATTGAATTGAACCTACTTGGTTTAACTGGTAACTCCTGTAAACTTCGAGCTGGAAAGGTCTTTGAAACGCAGGCGTCACCATCTGCTGTAAAGTAAATTTTGCATCGCCTTGGACCGACAGGATGCTGGACAACAACAAAGCGGAAACTCAGGTTTTCTGTGCTATTCGTATAATGGAACTGAACCTTGATATCTGCTGGGATGCCTTGTCTCTGTGTTCATACATTTGTGCCGCTTTTACATATTTTTCTCAAATGTTGATTTAGCTGCTGTAAAAACAATTGGCCTCATAATGAAGAGGCGTTAAGCCTGAATTAGACAAGCCAAACACCTTTTGGAGAAACTTTTTTATGGTCAATGGAAGCACAGAGTTATTTTACCACAATAACAAGACAAAAGCTCGTAGGAAAATCCAACAGTACCAGCAGTCTAACGCGACGATAGCAGCATTGTGCACCCTACCTCCAAATTCTTCATCTTTACCTCAAATGAGCAGCTAATTGGTTATGACGTTCAAACTGGACAATAATCCTGAACATTCAGCAAAACTGATATCCAAGGCGGATAAGTTAGGCTATTATCAAGCTTCTGGAAGTCCTGACTTCAGCTTCATTAAAAATCTAGACGCTGCGCTTTGCAGCAATCCCTCATACTGAGCATGCATGAAGCGACAGCCGTGCCAAAAAACCCACCAAGTTTAAATCAGCTCCACCAACCCTGCCTGGAGGAATAGTCAAATATTCAGTCAGAACCAGATCAGAAACTCTTTAGTTTTCTATCACCTGAAGAACATTTCTAGGATTAAAGGACTGATGTCTCAGCAGGATCTGGAAAAACTAATCCATGCGTTTATCTTTAGTAGAATTGATCACTGCAACAGTGTTTTCACAGGTCTGCCTAAAAAGTGAATCAGAACGCTGCAGCTGATCCAGAACACTGCTGCCCGCGTCCTCACTAAGACTAAGAAAGTAGAGCACATAACCCCAGTTCTAAAGTCCTTACACTGGCTCCCTGTATCTCAGAGAATAGACTTTAAATTCCTTCTGTTAGTCTATAAATCCCTGAATTAGCACCTAAATACATCACAGACTTGTTATCAGGGCATCAACCCTCCAGACCACTCAGGTCTTCTGGCTCCAGCCTGCTCTGCAGAACCAGAACCAGAACCAGAACCAGACATGGAGAAGCAGCTTTTAGTTCCTATGCTCCAATTATCTGGAACAAACTTCCAGAAAACTGTAAAGGTGCGGAAAGCCTGAGTTCCTTTAAATCAAGATTAAAAACACATTTGTTTAGGATTGCCTTCAATTGTTCTAGTTAACTGAAACACCACTAGTTTTTTTTATCTACATTTTATTCCTACTTGCTTTTATTCTGTTTTATTCTGCTATATTTTAATCATGTAAAGCACTTTGCATTGTCTTTATACTGAATTGTGCTTTATAAATAAATTTGCCATGCCTTGTCTTGCCCCATTTACACTACCCTTGTTAAACCGATCCATGCCGAGTTCGGACCGAGCTTGGTTCTGACGACCGTTTCCACATCACGCTAGCACGGATCCTCGCCTCCTAGTGACGATCTGCGGTACTACTGCTCTCTAGGATTGAAGGAGGGAATCAAGCAAATCAAAATGGCGGCGCCCGTAACATTCAGGAAGTTATGCTTGGTACATCTAATTGTTATACTTTGTTGTTTGCAGAGAGTCAGGCAAAGAAGGCAACCTATGATAAATTTTCTTGACAGAGTCAGCTTTTGAGACGTGGATAAGACAAACGAACATCTAATCAGGATTTACAGACACAGGAAACAACGACAGATGCTGAGGTTCATCACACTGTACTGTGTGGCACGGTAGGGAAGCTGGTATTTTTATGAATGTCTGACGACATAACGCGGTCTGCTCATGCGCTCTTTGTTATCAGAGAACCGAGCCACTGAAAAACCGGGCCGAGACTTACCATCGAACTGGTCTAGATTTAGCGCGGAGCGGTTGTGTCTGGCATGGTTCAGTTCAGTTTGCGTTCCATTTATACTCGATAGTTATCTCAGTTACCGAGCTCGGACCGTTCTCGGCACGGTTAAAAAAGTGTAATGTAGTGTAAATCGGGTTTTTGACGTTGACAAAAAGCCTGCAGTTGAAGTTTGGTATTCAACCAAACATAAGTAAGAAATATGGGAGGAAATGTCAATAAATGCTGACTTGTAAACTTTTTGTTTTTCAAGAAAATGCAGTGGCTTGATCACTCCAAATGTTTATAACCGGAAACACTCAAATAAATGATTAAAAGCCCCCGAATTAATAAACCATCCACAATCACGATGATTGCAAACTTCTGACAGCGGCTGTATTTAAAAAGAAAATATCATATCTTTGACAGAAGCTGTGCAAAATCCAGCCGACTTTTCCTCCATCTCCTTTCAGGCGGTCTTAAATGTAAAACTTGATTAAACTGGATCCAGAGTTCACCGGCTAATTATTTTTCCGAGTTAATTATTTCCCCTGCAGACGGGATTGATGAGGCCATTCCTCTCTGCATTCAGAGCTAAGGGAGAATCTCTCCGAGCTGATTGAACTGGGGGAGAGTTGACCCCCCCGACCCCGGTAACAATACATGATTATCACAAGTGGATCGGCTGAATGACTGCAGATGATTAGTACCTCCGTTGTTTCTTTGCATCACAGCGGAGACAAAAGCTACATTTGTCTAATGGTATATAATTTACCTCCTTCCTGATTTTCGCTCTCCTCTGTCTCTGTCTCTGTCTCTCTCCCGTTTTTGCTCCCCACGCGGACGTTTTCCGAGCACCTTATTGATTAATTGTGTGGAGTTTTAGAAAATTACCGTAATTACAGTTATTAGTCGCTGTTTTCGCATTACTCGCTAATCAAGAACACTGTAAGCGGACAATCAATACCCCTCACAGACAGCGTGGAAAAACTTTCAACTTTGTGGAAGTGGGGGAAAAACAATAATGCTATTAACTATTTTGCTCCCTGTTTAGAAATAAAAATAAGTATAAGAAGTCAAATTAATACACATTTTAATGTTAATTTAGTTGGTAGGGGTGTTGCCTTACAGCAAGAAGGTCCTGGTTTCAAATCCTGGGAGCCTGCATGGATCTTGCATGTTCTCCCTGTGCATGAGCGGGATCTCTCTGGGTACTTTGGCTTCCTCCTACAGTCCAACAACATGGCTGTTAGGTTAATTGGTCTAAGTGTGTGTGTGTCTGTGTTGCCCTGTGATGGACCACGCCTCTCGCCCAGTGACCGCTGGAGATAGGTACCAGTACCTCGACCCTGCACAAGTCAGGTGGTACAGACGATGGATGGTAACTCTTCTTGATGACATCCTGAGGACTTTCTTGGACAGGTCACCCTGGTGAAAGAGGTCCTGATCTCAATGGGTCGTTTATCTGGTTTAATAAAGATTTAACAGCAATAAGATGATAAATCAAATACAAAGAATTGTCAACTTTGTAAAGATCAGGGAGAACACGTCTCTGATCTTTACAAAGTTGACCAATCACCATCCGAGTCTCAGCATTCCGGTTTGACATGCCGTCCAGGTTCTGCTCGCTGGTTTCCAAAGCCAGGACATTTCTGTGGTTCTTTGGGTCACATCC
This sequence comes from Fundulus heteroclitus, assembly GCF_011125445.2. NCBI lineage: Eukaryota > Metazoa > Chordata > Actinopteri > Cyprinodontiformes > Fundulidae > Fundulus > Fundulus heteroclitus. The sequence goes on from NC_046364.1 coordinate 5,854,226, forward strand.
GGATTCTTTTGGCAGGTGATGCTGTCCATGCAGAAGCAAAGGGATGCGCACAGAATCTATCTGCACTCGTCACGGCACACAAACTCAGAGCCTGCTGTGTCGCTGCTACTGTGTGTTTGCCATGAAGGATGGAAGTAACATTCCCTATAAACAATCGGTCCTCTCCATCAACAATGTCACATTTTTCTCCTTTCAAACCTAAGCCCCATTTACACTACCCTGTTTTAACCGATCCATGCCGAGCTCGGACCGAGCTTGGATCAGTTGACCGTGCCGAGCTTGGTTTTTACGACCATTTACACATTGCGCTAGCACGGTTCCTCGCCTCCTAGTGACGATCTACGGTACTACTGCTCTCTAGGATTGAAGGAGGGAATCAAGCAAGTAACATTCAGGAAGTTATGCTTGGTTATAATTGTGATATTTGGTTGTTTGCGGAGAGTCAGGCGAAGAAGGCAACATTTGGTAAATTTACTTGACAGAGTCGGCTTTTGGGAAGTGGATAAGACAAACGAACGTCTAATCAGGATTTACAGACACAGGAAACAACGGCTTCATCACACTGCTAAGCAGAATCATCACTGGAAACCATGTGGCACGGTAGGGAAGCTAGTATTATTATGAATGTCTGACAAGATGATGCGGTCTGCTTATGCGCTCTTTGTTGTCAGAGAACTGAGCCACTGAAAAACCGTGCCGAGACCTACTATCGAACTGGTCTAGATTTAGCGCCGTTCGGTTGTGTCTGGCTCGGTTCAGTTCAGTTTGGGATCCATTTACACTCGATAGTTATCTCAGTTACCGAGCTCAGACCGTTCTTGACATGGTTAAAAAAGGGTAGTGTAAACGGGGTTCTAGAACTACTTCGGTTCAGAGTGTAGCCCGGGTTTACTTCCTTTTTCCTGAGTCAATCATGTGAGAGTTCCCAGGGTTTCCAGAAAAGAGCGCAGCGTTTGGTATTTTATTTTGGTAAAAGAGCAGCAGCCTGCAGATATGGAAGCCAGTAAGAGAAGCGGACCAGAAATAGAACAGAATACAACATCATAAACCTGTCCTGTGCGGGTGAATATTCAATGGAGTTTCACAGCAGCAACGCACCGTTTAGAAACGGCAAATTAGATTGTTGTCAACCTAATCGGCTGTTATACCGATATGAGCCACTAGGGGTCATTATCACTTATCGTTCCTTTAAGTTTCTTCAAACCAAGGGATATGTTTCCTAAACTCAGTGTATCTCTCTGAGTGCATTTGCAAACAGCGATCTATTTTTCTTATGTCGTTTTTGCAGTGCTGGCTTCTTCCTCACTGAGCGGCCTTAAAGCTCATGTCGGTACTGGACTTGTTTCACTGTGGATACGAACGCTTTCAGCCAACATCTTTACGAGGTCTTATCTTTTTGTTCTGGGGGTGATATGAACATTTTAGACCAAAACAACTCCTCTTTGGCGCAGAGAAACTGTCTCCTCCGTGTAAGACAGCAGAACATGATGTTTATACTACTTCTGGTGCCTTGGTGTACCAAACCCATGGAAATCCTCATCGCTCTCTGGTATTTTGGATAATTCAGGGTGTGAATGACTGTCATGTTGTGTAAAGCGCTTTGGGGACTTTGTACCAGTTAAAACGCTATAAAAGTACAAACCATTTACCATATATTATGGTGTCGCATGAGGAACCAGTGTGTTTCCTTAAAAACATCCAGAGGGGTATTTCTATGTGAAAAAAAGTCTCTTTTTTGTGACAAGGTAAAGGAATTAGGTTCATTTTATGCTTTAACTGCAAAGTTAAACAGCTGAAGTTTTAGGAAACCAACTCCTGAGCTGCAGCATGAGAGGCGGACCTCCTTCAAATGTCCGGGTTTACATTTCAAACCGAAAAGCAGCAACACGCCTGAATTGACAGATCCTGATACCGTCCACTTCCGCTTACATTAAGAGAAGACAATTCTGAATCAATCAGGTGAAATTACTTGTTACGGCAGAAGTAGCGACTTCTGGCCTTGCTTTAAGAAAGAAGAGCTGAAGGAGTTGAAGTATTTTCTGCCTTTTTGTTTTTACTGCCTCCCTTTTAGTTCTTTGAAGCACAGAAACATCTCATAAATCTGGATGTAAGAACAAACACAACTCAAGACCCACTTCTGACACTTCTTTTTCACTTGCTTCTGACAGTTTTATAAGTCAATAATAATTTAGATATTATAAGTGGACCTTCAGGTGAGGGTTTCTTGTACAACTGCTGCTTTCAAGGCTAAGGCTGGAATTTCTGCTCAGCGGCTGCAGCATGAATCCAAGAAGCAACGCCTTTGGCATGGGAATGTCTGTTATTTACAGGTTTGGGTTTTTTTTTTAGCTTATGGAGGGAAAATAAATGCAGGAGCCTGTTTCATATTTAATGCTGCTTCACAGAAAAGCAGCAGACCTTCAGTTCTCCGAGAAATAGCTTTGAAGAAGCAGAAGAGCGGGTCGATGGGAGCCGAGATGTAAACAGGCAGGCAGACAACGGGGGAACAGCCGCGCGGTGCAGAGGTTAATACTTCATTAATGTCTGATTAATGTCTCCAAGCTGATTAATTCAATTGAGCCCTTTATTAAGCTGCGCGTATTAATAGAAATGAAGAATTCCCTCAGCAGGAGATGTTGTGTGCCATATGGGGGGCTTTAAGGTTGTACTGACGGTGAAGCAACCAGGATCCCAACCGCAGCACTGAGAGGGTCAGGAGGGCACGCCGGGAGAGGCAGGAGGTTTGGAGAAAACTTAATTTGAGGAGGAAAAAAAAAGGGTTTCCCAGCCTGCGATATGAAGTGACTCCACAAAGGAGACCCAGCTGGACGCTAAAAGCTCCCAATGAATTAACCATAGACTCAGAGTTACATGCTGGCTCTTTTGTGTGGTCTAATACAGCCATGGGTATTCCTGGTTTCTGAAAAATAGTCAAATTTTTTACTAGATGAGGTAAAAACTAAATAAATAATGAGATTGAAGACTAATATTGTCAAAAGGAGTTGACTTATTTAATCAGAGCTGCTTTCTTCTGGCTCTATCTCACCGTTTCAATCAGTTATAGGTCTGGACTTTGACTAGACCAGCGTTCTGCAGCCTTTACAATCCAAAGAGGCGTTTCACCCTCAGTTCAGCTAAATAAAACTTTTAGAGACGCAAATGTTGCATAATCCTGTGGAAAAAAGACAACTTATATTTTTTGACGATTATCCACATTCTTACTCAACCAACTAGAAGAAGCTTTCCGATGATAATTGTTTGCCAAATTAAAAGTACGTCATGAAAATAGCCTTGAGGCTAGTTTTGAACATAATTCCCTTTAAGCCAACATTTCTGTGTTAAAAGTGTTTTTTCATTGGTCTGATGTAAAATGTTGACCAGAAATGTCGTGTTTTCATTTAATGTAAGAAGAAATCATCATGATTAACAGAAATAAAGGTGTGAAAACATCAATCTGTGTGTAATGAATCGTTATCAATCTCTTTTATTGTAAACAAGCATTTTAGCCTCAGTGGTTCCCTGGGGAGCTATGACTGAATCTGTGTTGCTATGATGTTTTTATTTTATGTTTTTTATGTTTTTACTGCATGCATTTGACTGTGAAGCACTTCATATACTATAAAAAATAGAATTTGCTATATGATGTGTTACACTTAGTCAACTGAGTTACTGAAATAAATGCTTATAATATTCTAATTTATTGAAACCTGTTATTCCTTTCCTTTCTCTTGTAAGATTTTGATACTTGTGGAAATATAGTTTCCAACCTAATTACAAACACATAGATCTAAAACACATGATGTTTGTCATACTATTAGTCTCAAACTTTTGCAGAACTTTAATGCAAATACAGCATTAAAAAAAACCCTGCAAGAACCTGCATATGTTAGTAAGTCCATATTGAAATACATTTGTTGTTTCTTTATCACTTTATCAGACAACATTATTAGGTCTCCCCTGAAGAAGACATTATTAGTCTCAGTGGTGACATTCCTAAAATAAAGGTTTAATAAATTAGGAGCCATTGTGGGAGGGGCCACACATTTAAGATTAAAATGCTTTATTAAATGCAGAGTTTTATGCTGGACTCAATGGCTGCAACACAAGGTTCTTTGCAAAGTTACTTCTCTGCTTTCTTCTGGTAAACCTTTCAAACAACGTATGCTAAAAAGAACCTTTTACTTTTTCAACCTGTAAAATAATCTCTCCCATTTCAGCGCGATGGAGGATGCGGCTTTGTAATCCTTCTCCGACTGATGGGCAGCGACAATTCCTGTATTTCAATTTAATTCCTTTTTCTATATATTCCAACATCAGTATGTTGTTTTTTTTTTTCACATTTACTTTAGATGTTCTTGAATCACATCATTCAGGCCAAAAAGATTAACTTTACAACTGCTAAAGTTAAACATAATTATCTTTCGAGCTTAAGAGGAATTGCATGCTGAATTATCCGACGGTCTAAACAAAACTTTTAATTAAACGAGCTTCCCCTTTTAGGAGTTGCCTCACAAACTTCATTTCAAGCATCTTTTCCCTGACATTGACCGGTGACTTCTCTTCACAGCAAATAAAACCAGGAATTCAGTTTACTGAAGGGCCCACAGGATCTAATGGCAGATTCTTTGGATCTTCTTCTGTCCTGTGAAACCAATCAGCTGGCGCCGGTTTTTCTTTCCTCTCAGACCTCGGCCGGCACGCACACACACACACACACTCAGACTCAGACTCGGGGAGACGCGGCACAGCTGCTGTTGTTGGCACGCACTGTCAACTGCGTTTGCCCTGAAAGTTAACAGCAGACACTCCACTGGAGACCTCGCCTCGCCCTCGGCCCCTTCGCCTCCGCGCGACAAAGGGCCGCTCTATCTCTGCTTTGGAGGCTTAATTGAGTATGATAACCTCTGTGTCACAGTTTTCGTTTTTTTCTTTCAACCCAGACTCTCTCTTTTTTCTTTTCTTTTTCAACCAAAGCTACACATAGGATTTAAAAAAAAAAACATTTGAAAAATAAATATCAAAGACTCTCACCTGCTCTCATCGGCTGAAATAATCGTCCTTTTCTTCAGTAAATGCTGCACAAACAAAACATATCAAGATGAAATCATCAACACAACGCCGTGGATTCATAAGCAAACATCAAAACACAAAACCTTTTGACTTGTTAGGAAAATAGAAAAAAAGCCTAGAAAGAATCTGATCAGACAATTTTGTTGTGCATCCTGATACACAATGTGATGCTACAGGCTTTATTTTATCAGTGGAGAGGCACCTGTTGGAGTAAACCGCACATTTAGACCCAGTTTTGCGACAACATGGCTCCTGTAGTCTTAATTAATGTTGTGTGGTGGGGTTGAGTAGCTATAGGCAGGCAGTATGTTACCCTCAGTGGACGGCAGATGTGGTAGAAAGGAAGAAAAAGGAGAAAGATGCAGTGATCTAACGTTCTGTGAACCAAGAGAAATGCTAGCAGCTTAGCAGATCAAGGTGAATCTATTTCCACTGGGTAGTGGTGGCGTAGCAGGGTGCTGGTTCAAATCCCACTGCCACTCTGTTCCCATGAGGCTGCACAGTGGCAGACCGCTGCTCACTAAGGGACGGGTTAAATGAAGAGGACGACTTTCATTGGTACGTATGTTGCAATAAAGATAAATATTATTATCATTGCTGCGGAAGCGTCTTGTGCTTCATTTGGATGCAACTTCACAAACCTAAGTCCTGATGTCATAATTACTTGCTTGGTCGTTTTCTGAATGTATTTTCATAAACTTAAGTGTTTAACCAGCTAACTGAGGCCCTTAGAGCATGAGGTGGTCCTCTTGGTGGAAGTATTGTCTCCGCTCAGGGGGAATTTGGTGGAACGTCCAGCTGTTTGAAATGTTTTACAGGTGAATCCTAATTTTCCCCTGCAGAGCGGTAAACTTTTAAATCGTTTTTTGGAAAGGAATCGACCATGTAACCTTTGATAGATTGATCGGCATCAACAGCTGCTTTTGTGAAGTTCTTTGCTGATAAATCCGGATCAACGTTGCTAACATCAGATCAGCAAACTGAAGCACGTCTGTTTCGCATCATTAAGCTTTGAAGCTACTCTGTCCGTTGGTGTGTCGTGTAGAAAAGTGTTATTTAATTCTGCAACAAGCCTGGTTTCAGCTCAGGTTTACTCAAATCCTTTCACTTGCTGACAGATATTAAATGTGCAAATCCGTTGTCAGGTAGTAGCTTTAATAGGTAATAAAAATGAATGCTGATGGCAATGATGAATAACTCTACAGTTGAACCTCAGGTGAAAGAATAATTTTGTGCAAATTAAGGTTGACATGATAAATCCAAGGAGAGGATCATCAGGGCTGACCAGGAAAAGGCCAGCTAACACCTCTGCAGAGCCCACGCATCCTGCACACCATCTGTTTAGACTTCTACCTCCAGGTGGCGCTACAGAGCGCTGTTAGCTAAAACCAGCCGCCTCAGAGACACTTTCCCCCCCAAGCTGTCTCTCTGATGAAGGCAAGGCAAGGAAAATTTATTTGTATAGCACATTTTAGTACAGAGACAATGCAAAGTGCTTTACATGATTAAAATATAGGAAAATAAAACAGAATAAAAGCGAGTAGGAATAAAAAGTAGAAACAAAATAGAACATGGGAGAGGAGAAACTAAAAGCAAATATTAAAAACAGTTGGACTACAAAATTAAACTAATGATGTTTCAGTAAAACTGTTTAACTAGAACAGTCGAAGGCAATCCTAAACAAATGTGTTTTAATCTTGATTTAAAGGAACTCAGGCTTTCAGCACTTTTACAGTTTTCTGGGAGTTTGTTCCAGATCAGTGGAGCATAGGAACTAAATGCTGCTTCTCCATGTCTGGTTCTGGTTCTGGTTCTGGTTCTGGTTCTGCAGAGCAGGCTGGAGCCAGAAGACCTGAGTGGTCTGGAGGGTTGATGCACTGATAACAAGTCTGTGATGTACACCAGTAAGAGCGCACAGCCTGAGTAGTCAGCGACTCTGCTTTGAAACTAAAAGTATGTTAATTACACTTTCACAATTTACAACTTTCCTTTTGCTTTTCTTTGTATTAAAACCTCCCCCAAAAAATCAGTTTATACTGCACACAGATTCGCTTTGATTGCCGAGGTCAACCTCTTTAACCGTCCACACAGTCGGGACCAAATAAAGTTCTGGTTCTGGTTCTGATTCTGATCTAATGGTCTAACGTCAGGTTTCACTGTGGAAGACCTTTGAACAGCTAATGCTGCAGCTCTAAACATCTGCGATAATCATAACCTAGCAGTTCTGCATATTGCATGTTACTATAAGACATTGTCACGGTTTTCCGTGTATAAAAAGAAACCCATGGATATTTTAATGCCGTTTATTTCTATTAAACCTGGTGAGTTTTTTCTCTCTCTCTCTCTTTCTCGGGTGCTGATGAGAGTTTGCAGCAGAGGGTCATCTCTCATCTCCCTGTCTGCATCACAGCACCGTGGCCTTGAGAGCAGGGCTGCCTCGTTTAATTAGCCATTCTTCTTCTTCTTCTTCACGATAAACCACGTGGCTGCATGCTCTTCTCAAACTGAATGGCTTTTTTTTTTTCTTTTAGTAATTACTCCCTTTGAAATTCGTCAGGAGATAACAGGAATTTTCCTTTTTCTCCTTTGAAACTCGGCGAAGGTGAGCAAAACTGTGATGCAACAATGCTGGTCCTGCTAAAAAAACACACACAAAAAAAACCAACAGAGAGACAGTTTTGATCGTGCTAACTTATGGAGGAAAGCCTTCTGGTAGAAAATGTGACATCTTTGTGCCGTTGGATGATGTGCGCCATGGAAATCCCATTTTTCTGGACCTGCAGAGAAGGTCAAATTGCCTTTGTTCTCTGACTAATTAAATCTCGGGTAATTACTGCGACACTGTGGATGTCAGGAAAAATAGATGAAGAGAGATTCAGGAGCTATATAGATCCAAATGAATGAAGGCAACATTCATCACAGATTTCATAAGAGCCAGTGGGTAATGGGAAGACGCTGTTATGACCTTAATGATGGCTGATTTGATTGGAGGGTTTTTTCTTCTTTTCTTCAGCTCGTTCATAAAGCTTCAGAAGGTTCACGAGCAACAGAGAGAACCGGAGCGCAAAGAGCTGAAGGAGCATTCATCATTGTTCTTGTTGCTACGCAACTCACTAATTAGCCTTAGCAATCTAACCTGAAGAAACAAAGGGGATAAGGTAGTTAGAAATAAAAATGCATTGCAGGAAGAAAAGTAATTGCTCCTGTTGTTCCTGATGTAAAGGTTGAAGTTCTCCACTGAGCTTTCTGCTGATTTTTTTTTTTTTTTTTTTTTTTTTTTTTTTTGCTACACCTGCGTCAAATCCAGCTTTTGATTTTCAAAGCCTGAGATGATTGTTAGGATTAAAATTCCTTTGATGTCAAATTTACTTTGGATAAATCAGCCATTCTTTTTGAGTTTGTCAGTATTTTCCTTTTTCAGATTGATTTTTGTTTTTTACTAAATTCAGTAAATCAGATTAAACTTTAAGGCAAAGCTCTCATTTAATTCGTCACTCTGCCTCTTTATAAAAACAGCCAAGTTTTCAAACAAAAAGAGCTAGATAAGTTCAGTCTGCAGATTAGCTAAATTTATTCTTCCGTATCATGAGAACAGAAGCTTTAAAAACATTAGATTTTTAAGATTTAGGGCCCCATAAAGCCAAATTAGGAGTTGCTGGAAGACTTGATTTCTGTGCAAAGACCAGAGCTTTTAGCTCTTTGCACTAGCATGCTTCCTCACATCCTGCATAATTTCTCTGGAGGTTTCTGCACCTCAACCATCAGATTTAGCACTGCTGTATAAAAAAAAGAAACTCTATCTGTATATTTATCAGTTTATCAGCACCATGAAATGATGCAGTTGAGGATTTTTTTTCTCTGCACAGTGAGGATACTCGAATGGGTGCAATAACAAGCAATCACGGTGATTAGCAAAAAATTCAAAATCTGTTTTCCAATGACCATCATGAGTCACACTGCAGCTATTTAAAACCATATCATAATGAGCCTCTGCTCATGCCATTTCCTCCCACGCTTCTTCTTCACTCCTTAATACAAAAAAGGAGCCTCTTTAACATCATACCAGTATGCAGCCTGAAGACCTTACAGACTTCCTTAGTCTCTCAGGTACCAGCATATGCACAATTTGGAGGTGTGTGCACTTTCCCCCTGCATGGAGCTCGATCGTAATCTCTATGTGCAAGGCGCCTGAATGAGCAATGAGTCTATTTCTCTCACTCTGCTGAGTTCTCCTACTGTTCTCCAATTTCCATTGTTTGTTTTTATTTACAACTTTTAACTTTTTGTTCTCTGTCATTTTTCTCTTCATAGAAGGTACACCTGGTCTGGCGTTCTGTTAGCTGTGACATCATCAGGGGAGGCAGATCATCCACTATTACCATCTAACATAGAAAGTACTCCTGGATCAATGTGAGCTTCTGTGCTTTCTGTGTCTCTGCTCTGTCTTCTCTAAGCCCCAGTGGGGCTTAAAAGGTTCTTAAAGCTGTTGATCCAGAACAAGTGCAACCACCACGTTAAAATCATCTTCATGTCTGGCCTGAGTTTTTACTTAAGATTTATTTATTTTCTTTGGCTTGCTACCATGTTTTCTTCTTGCAGAACAGAACACCCTTTCTGTCTCATCTCTAAGCCCCAGTGGGTGGAGGCAGATGAGCGTTCACACTGAGCCTGGTTCTGGTTCTGCTGGAGGTTCTCCTCCCTGTTAAAGGGGAGTTTTCCTCTCCACTGTCGCTTCATGCATGCTCAGTATGAGGGATTGCTGCAAAGCCATCAACAATGCAGACGACTGTCCAATGTGGCTCTACGCTCTTTCAGGAGGAGTGAATGCTGCTTGGAGAGACTTGATGCAACCTGCTGGGTTTCCTTAGAGAGGAAACTTTCTGACCAACCTGGAGGATCTGATGGAGTCTGACTTTGGAAAGAGCCTTGAGATGATGTGTATTATGAATTGGCGCTATATAAATAAAATAACATTTAACTGAGTCATAAATGAGTGACCACTGTCTGCATAACCATCATCCAAGCAGCACCCAGATCTCAGATATCCTGCCACCTCAATAACCGATCACCATAGTCTCACCACAGAGGTTTAGTGCATGATAAATACAGTTAAGGAACGCTCACACCCCAATGCATGGTGTTCTAGATGCACAGAATGTTACCTATACAAGACCCTGCAAAGACTACATGTTCAGGCAGATTTCTTGATGTCGTGGGGCAGCCTTACTACAAATAGCTGCAGGGTCAGCAATGCTTCACTTTCAGCAACTCGTAAAAGCAACCTGCCCGGTGGAGGCCCTCATGTTAGATCCATAATTTACCGGATGGGTTGAATTTCATCACTGGATTGGGAGCTGGACAAGATCCAAGAGTCAGGGGGTAGAAGTTGGGGAGACCTCTATGACCCTGAAATGGAAATTAGAAACAAATAGAGTCGCGTTCTGATTTATTATATAAAACACTTATCCAATCTAATAATTTTTTTTTATCAAATCTCTATCAGTTAAAGTTCATTATCATCAGAAAAGTCACATAATTTTATCAGCAAACATAATATTTCATTGCATCAATTTAATGATGGAAAACTCAACAACGAACTTTTAATGTTGCTCTGAAGGGGCAGGAAGGAGTTTCACAGAAATCTCTCTGACACCCCAAAACATCGCTGAACTCCACCCACTCTGGCTTTGCTTTACCCAGCAGGCCCTTCGCATTCTCCCCTGCCTGTTTCCATCTATAAAACATCTCCCTCTCCCCCCTTTCATCATCAGAAGTTTGCGCGCTCACTTGTTTTTGCGTCTGTATATTCTCAGAGACACTCAGCCACACTTGCCACACATGAGAACCGCCTAAATATGCATGAATACACCTCCTGTCCCATGTCAGAACTCCGCAGCCTTGCCAGAATAACTTTAAAACCCCGAGGGCAGCTCTGCCGCTCCTAATCCTTTTGGAAAAGAGAGTCGGGATCATGAAAAACCGAAATTACACACATTTTGAACTTCAAAGCGTGTTCTCGTCAAGAACCCGTGCAGACAAAAGCATTTAGGTCAGAGAACACTGAAGCATGCCATGAAACTGAATCCAGCTGACCACCAGGTTGCACATTAATGCTCCAAGATGAATCAAATACACTGAAGCAATTTGCTGCGGTTATTTAGCCTTTTATGCTCATCGTTGGGGGTTAAGCTTCAGAAAAACAAGTTGATGCATTCACGAATAAGAATCTGGAATACTTTAAATCAATTCAATTTAATTTATATAGTGACAGTTTAACTTTACAGAGTTAAATTTAATCGAATCGTAGAGAAAGATTGGCCAAAACGTCTTTTTAAAGCCCAGAAAATAGTCTAAAAATGGAGGACATTTAAAACAAGATGCAAAAAGAAGTCTCCAAAAACCTTAAAGGAGGCATGGCGAATATTCTCTTTCTCAGGCGCCATTTCTTTTTATAAAACACGTTTTAAGAGCCACTTTCAATTGGTAAACCCAGGTGATGCTAAAATTATAGCATCAAATTATATAAATTAACAAAGTTTTTTTGTTAATTTTTTTTTTTAGACCATAGAAATAAGTAGTTCTTTTATATTTGAAAATATCTGGTATTTTCAAAGTTACACTGGTGCACTTTTAAAAGCTGTGTGCATTAATCAGACCTAATGTCTATGGTTGAAAGTGCTTCTCATTGGCCAGGAGTCACTTGCCTTATCAGTGACCCCACCTGCAACTGTTCCTTTGGGCAAACAGATGCTTTTGAGTAATTTCTGCTTTTTCAGGAGCAAGCAGCTTTGCAGCAGCATGCATTCTTTCACAGATCCCTCCTCTGCATGAGGCTTGAGTCACTGCAAAAACCTGCCCTCATTCAATGGTTCTTGTAAAAGCTGATTATTGTGCATCCAAACTTCCAAGGAAGTCATTGGCGTCTGTCCATACCTGTAACGCTGCTCCAGGTAGGACTTCTTTACCTCTGCCAGGTCTTTGCGACTAACGCCACTTGACGGACAAAACCATCACACGTCCAGTTCTTCTGAAAAGGTTCACTCAGCATCCGCTTTATTTTTTTATTTTTCTTGCAGTTGCCATAATCGACACCTTTTCCTTCTACCTCATCTAGCGCTGACGCTTAGCCACTTTTATATTCACTTTCCCTAATCCTGGCTCATACACACGCATCCATTCTATCACAAAATGCCGTTGGTTATCAATAACAATTCCCTGTAAGTTATTAAGTATTTTATTTATTTATTTTTAACTTGAGGTGTGGGCTGGACCAACCTGGATATCTATGAGCCCACAATAAATCTAGGGTACCTTTCACATTTGAACCGATACGTTATGATACCCGGTACCTGGGAATTGATACCGGCACTTAACGGTCCCTATTTTCGATGCTTGTGTGTTTATGTGGTAAAAAATGTTAGTTTATTAATAAAATCTCTAATCTTCGTTCAATTTAACATATTTATTTCTTAATATATAAACTTGTTTGGTTCTACAAATGAAACTTATAAAATCATTTATGAATTTTAATACCTAATGCCTGAATCCACAGCACAAATTAATTGTTTTTACCAAAACAACAGTTATGAGAGGCACAGAGAGTGAACGAGGTGAATACAGGATTGAAGCTATTTGTGAATAGAATTCAGGGAGTTTCAGAGAGGAAACATTTTTATTATGAAAATTATGTTATATCCCACTTTTAAATCGGAGTCATCTGTGGGACAGGGCTCGGAGAAGTAGGAAGGACAATAACTGAAGAGCAAGTGTTACTTTCACTGGAAGTCACCAATGGCAGAATAAAGACGCTAGATTTATTTTTTTAATGGGTCTGAATGGATCTGAAAAGTCGGTAAACATAGCGAGAAATTTGCTAAATTGGCAGCTGTGACCAGGTTCTTCCTCAGATTAGAAGTATTCCCACCGCTGTTCTTGCACTTTGCTTCACAGCTATTGCAGCGAGCTTAATCTGTGACACATTTTGGAGAGTGGAGACGTACTTTCGACCGTTTTTCTATCAGCCACGCTTGTTTTGCTGGACCAGCGGCTACTGACGTTACCCTGTTGTGCTTGCATTGCTGTGTTCATGTTCGGCATGGAAAATCGGCCACTCTTCCACTCCCTCAGTGTCACTGTGATGCGTTTAGGTACTCTTTGATTTTCCATGAATCGGTAGTCAGTAGTACCGACAGGATTTGGTCTGTGCCGATAAAAGTACCGAATTCAGTAGCCATCCCTGAGGCTAAGCAAGGTCTGAGGTCGTTAGAGAAGTCAGGGTTTCCCCACCACTAGAGACATGCTGGTCAGGTCGGCCATTAGTGGCGGTGCGCTCAGTCGCTGCGGTTCAGGCTAACCCTCCATCTGATCTACAAATTTCTCTGTATGTACCTTGTACGTATAATGACAAATAAAAGCATTTTATCTTATCTTCTAAAAGTACTGAATTCGATACCCATCCCTAGGGTTAGGCAAGGTCTGAGGTCGTGAGAGAAGTCCGGGTCAAATCCAGGAAACAAGAAGCCAACGAGGTATCCGACTATGGTAAGACAAGAACAGGGAAATCCAGAAACTTAGAACCTGTTCGGAGAACTTGGCAGGCAGGCAGGGGGGAACGCTGGATCCTTCTAACACGGTGAATTGCAAACAATCTGTCAGAGATTGGCTGTGAGAGGCAGCTATGTGGAGGTAAAATCACAGGTGGGATGACTTGCAGGTAATTGGAGTCCGTGCAGGTGAAGCTGCTCCACTAATTACCTGAGTGGAGCAGATCAGACGGTGGAAAGCAGCCAGCCAGCCAAAAAAAAAAAAACAACTGAACACAGGGAGGATACATGCCATATACAAGCTCAGAGATACACAATCACCCCCCACTAAGAGATGTGCTTCTCTCCCCCACTCCTCCGAACATACTTCTGGTCATTGTGGCCAAGCTGCTATCACTTTTCCCTGGAGAAAGATCAGTTAAAAACAACCAGGAAACGCTCAAACCTCATCCAAGATGCATGCCCATTATAAGAGGGCCAATAAAACAAATGATTAAAATCAATCCTCTTTTGCATTTTGACAATTACGGGAACACGTGTGGAGGCAGTCTACATGCGACGTGCTTTTACCAACTACCTTAAAATCTATCCAGGCTTTATTTTTAGCCTCATTAAGAATGAGGCTCACAAACCCAAGGCCACTCAGACAAATCTGTGATTGGTTGGTGGTCTTTGTTACCCGCAGCAGATCTTTTCCAGGGCCACAGAGGTCAGACTTGAAAGCCCTCATTGGAAGAAGAAGGAAAAAAAACTAAAATGATGAAAGTAGGGCAACAGGGAGAAGCAACAGACTGATGGTCCTCAGTAGGCAGAGAGAGAGAAGAGGAATCATGTCCTGGGGGAGAAAAGAGACAAATGTTGAAAGAGTTGTTTGTTGCACTGATTGAAAGGATTGTGGAGTCGACAGAACATTTGGCGCGCGATGCCCGCTTGCTGCTTCTGCCGCCTGCAACTGGTTAGACGCTTTAATGCCTCCTTCCTGTGCGTATTGATTCAAATCATGTGCAAAAATATGCACACACACAAAAAAAAAAAAAAAGCCCAGCTAACGCAAAGCGCGCAGGCATACACAGCAGTTGTTGTCCCTGAATCTGACGTGTGCTTTTATTAAAGTAAGCAGCTGTTCGATAGCGCCAAGGAGTAATGCAGATTGACTCTGGCATAATTATAAAACCCCTGCATGAATTTTGTCCTAATGGAAGCTGAACACTTAACCCAGATTAAATGCAGAAGAGCAGATCAATGCTGAAGGACTTCTTTTTTTTTATCCACTCGCTTCAACAGCAGCCGTCTCGCTCCGAAACAACACATTTACATATGCAATGCATGTCCTTTAGGATAATCACAGCAAGCCACGAGCCTTGGGACCCGTCAGGTGGGGATACCTCACAGGGTTTTACAAATGAAGATGCATGTCTAAAAAACCTTCCAGCATGAAAAATACACCCAGGGGTCTGTGCACACAAATAAACTTGAAATTGCAAGCTCTTGCATGCATAAACACGGCCCATTTTAGGATGTTTTTTGTGGTGAAAGCACCGAGGGAAACAGCCACATGAAGCGGGGAGCCCTAAAAGTTTCCTCAATGCTTATGGTGCAAGGAGACAACTGTAAATATCAGAATCCATTATTTGGATTCTTGTCCAATTTGCAGCCCAGGAGGGATTTTTTTTCTTTCTAGCTGTACAAACTGTGGGCAACAATCTGATGGTTTGCACTGTCCCCAGTTATTTATTTATTTTTCCTCCCCAGGTGCATCGATGTTCCACCGTCCTGGAACAGGTGTGCAGCGACTCCATGATTTGAACATGATGACACGGAAAGAAAATACACGATTCAGTGGATTCAGTCTCTGCAGAAGATGTGTCACAATCACAGCTCATGCAGGATTAAACTGGATTCATACCTGGTGTCCATTTGTACCCACTGTTTTCAACATCTTGCCATATGACATCCATTCAGTTCAATGTATTTATTTATTTATTTTCCGATAAAAAAAAATCTAAATAGTGTGGCATGCATTTGAATTCAGCTCCTTTAATAAGGTCAATTCAAGGCAAGGCAAGGCAAGGGAAATTTATTTGTGTAGCACAATTCAGTACAGAGACAATGCAAAGTGCTTTACATGATTAAAATACAGGAAAATAAAACAGAATAAAAGCAAGTTGGAATAAAATGTAGAAACAAAATAGAACATCAATGACTGTTGGACTAAAAAAGTTGAACTAGTGATGTTTCAGTAGAACAGTTTAACTAGAATAGTCAAAAGCAGTCCTATACAAATGTGTTTTTAATCTTGATTTAAAAGAACTCAGGTTTTTCGCACTTTTACAGTTTTCTGAGAGTTTGTTCCAGATCAGTGGAGCATAGGAACTAAATGCTGCTTCAACCATTCAACCAACTGCAGTGAGAAATTCCTAAGTAAAAAGTTCTCTAAATACATTCTCTAATACAGCTAAGAATCAAAAACTGTTCAGTCCACCCTGAAAAAAATGGAAAGAACGTGATGCAACAGGAAACCTACCGAGACATGTCCGTCCACCTAAACCGACAGACCAGCTTTAATCGGAGAAACAGCACAGAGGCCCACGGTAACTCTGGAGGAGCTGCAGAGATTCAAAACTGGGATGCAGGAATCTGCTGACCGGACTAGTGCTTCTGCCCTCTGCACATCTGGCCTTCATGGAGGAGTGGCAACAAGAACTGATTTATAAAGCAGTTTGCTTCAAGCCATTTCTGGCACGCAGTAAACATCTAAAAGAAAGTAAGACCTAAACAGAAAAGTGTTTTTTTCTATTCAGATTTAAAAGATTAGTAGGTGTGACTGAGAGGACTTTCCGGCTCCGAGGTTCTGTGGAGTCTGCAGGGAGGAGAGGAGCAGCCGGATCCAGGGAGGGAACAATGACCAGGAGGAAAGTTTCGCTAGATGAGTTGGAAGCAAGAGGGCTTCCTGGCTTGTGTGAGTGAGAAGCGTTGGAGGAGGAAGTTTGAGATCTTGATGGCGGAGCTGCAGAGTAGCAGTTAGTTGCTCAGAGGTAGTTGAACAGAGATGGAGAGCGGGTACGCAGGTGATGAGACACAGACGGCACCAGCTTTCCTGAACGTTTTCTCAAAGATTCAGTAAAAGCAAAGAGGCAGGACCAGGGGCTGACTCTACCAAACAATCATCAGGTGAAAGGAACACTCCTGCAGCTCCTTAAATCCCAGCCGTAATGGGATGAAGAGCCATCCGGTATGCAGCCTGCAGCCACTCCCACCCGGCAGAAACTGCATGAAGACAAAGTCGTTTTTATGCCAGAAACTCAGCTCATCTCTCTGAACACACGCTCCCACCGTAACACCTGGTGGTTGCAGCATCATGCTGAGGAGATGCTTTTTCCTGCAGCAGGGACAGGGAAACTGATCCAAAGCTGAATGGAGCTAAATACAAGACAATAGAGGGAGAAAAAAACCGGCTGCAAAACAGTCCAGAACGGAGGTCTGCCTTCCGGCAGAGCGAGGACCTCAAAAACCAAACCAGAGCCACAATGGATGGTTTAGATCAAGCATATTCATGTGCTAGAATGGCCTAATCAAAGTCCAGACCCAGACGAAATTCAGAATCGGTGGAGAAACTTCAACATTTTTCCTCACAGAAGCTCTTCATCTCATCTGGGTGAGGTTGAGCTGTTGTCCAGAAAAGAAACCTTCAGTCTCTGGTTGTGCTCTGATGCTCCAAACCCCAAAAGGCTGGTGTTAAACAGAGCAAAGTCTGGTTCTACAAAGTTCGGGGCAGAGATCCTGAATGGAGCCTGGAAATACACAGTCTGCAGATATTTGTAAAACAATGACAACAACAACAACAAAAAAGTCACGTTAAATCATCCAAGATGCATTCAATGTTGTGGTTGTAATGTAACAAAGTGAAAAATGAAAAAAGTTCAACAGATAATATCTCAGGGCCCCGTCTGCCCTCTGATGCTCGCTCTTGCAACTCTATACGTACAAATTGCTTGTCTGCATGTGCAGCTCATTGCATTCCTTCTGCATTGCTGCGTGAAAATCAAGGCGCTGTCAATGTATGCATGATTATGCTTTAAAATTCTGCAGCCAGCTCATTGGACACTGGACCGTTCCACGACTTGTAGAACCAGCCTGAAGGAGGCGTTGGTCCTGTGACTCCCCTGCAGGATCAGGGGTCTGACTTTGTTGCTGTTTTGGTTATTTCACTTTTTTTTTTTTAAAATGTCACATTTTAAACGATCACAGAACATTTCCATAACCAACAGAGCCAGATGCAGCCGCCACAAAAGCTGCAAACTCAGTGTTACAGCCGGTGTCTTCGGGGGACAGGAAGGAGCGCGCTCTTCCTCTCTTTTGTCTGGCCCATTGACATGTAAATGTCCTCCTGCTATAAGGCATCAGCAGAGAGCAGCGAGCGAGAGAGCCAGAAAAAACCCACCGAATTGAAATGTCAATAGTAATTTTTGGCATGCAAGGGACATCTGAGAGTCAAGGGCTGCCTCCCGAGAGAGATGTAAAAAAAAAAAAAAAAAAGGGAGAGTGAGGGAAGTAGAGAGCATACTGAGGCAGGATGGTGTGTGTGTGTGTGTGTGTGGACGATGGAGAATTGGAAAAGGATGGAAGATGTAATAGAGGGGCAGATAAAGTGGAAGTCAGTGTGATGGAGGAGAGGAAGAAGGGGGAGTAATAGCAGTCAGAAGGTGAGCTGTCAGAGGAGAAGGAGGGTGTGAGCATCCAAAGGAGGGGGAAGGAAGAAAGATGGAGAAAGGACAGGCGAGCGCCGGCCCTCCTCTGGGATTCTCCCTCCTCGTCCTCCTCCACTGATGGACAGGCAGAAATACCACAGGAGCCACCTCCCGTAATGACTTGATGAATGAGCTTCTCCAACCCAAACCCCCACCTTCACACCTCCTCTGCCTCCTCTTCCCGCCGCGGCCTCTCCTCGTGCCTCGTGCCCTGAAACAGCGTCGCTCTGCAGGGGGGGGGGGGGAACCGCCGCGGTCCTCAGTCACGCTGAAACATATTTACACAAAACATCACTGCAACCTCTGAACACCTGAACAACTCAGCTAATTTCTCTTTTTTTTTTTTTTTTTACCGCTATCATACATGGACGTCGTTTATTTTATTGATAAAAATCAGTCAAGCCGAGGCATGTTTGCTTCTGTCTGGTTTGATTCTGCAGCAATAACTCTGTGTACCATGCTGAGCAAAGTCATTAATACTGGATTTTCAGATCAATGGCTCTGGCTCTGTCTTGTTTTCCAAATCAATGTTGCTGCTTTTATTTTATCGGACGTGTCCCTTTGTGTCCCTCGAGGTCCATTTCTCCTGCTGCTAAGCTGAGAAAATCTGAACTTTTTCCTCAACGTGAATTAAAAAGGTGCCGCTTCAGAGAGAATTAGACCGATAACGACTCTGCTGTCAGAAAAGCTCTCCATACGTGAATAAATCATGGAAATTATCCGTGGCACGGCTGAGCGTCGGCTAAATATCTGCTAAAACAGGTCTGACAA
Source organism: Fundulus heteroclitus (assembly GCF_011125445.2). Taxonomy (NCBI): domain Eukaryota; kingdom Metazoa; phylum Chordata; class Actinopteri; order Cyprinodontiformes; family Fundulidae; genus Fundulus; species Fundulus heteroclitus. The sequence continues at coordinate 5,873,358 of NC_046364.1, forward strand.
ATCAGAGTCAGAAGTGACAGAACGGCTGTTTTAGAGAAAAGACGTAAACTGTTTAAAAGCCTGACTCTGAAAAGAACAGTAGACGGTTCTGGATTCAGGCCTTTCATTGGCTCCACTGGAGACTTAGAGCTGCAAAACGTGAAGCTTGGAGTAAACTGGAACCTAAATCAGAAGCTGGGGGTGAAGATTGTTAACACATTTATGTCAAAAGTTGTTTTCTTGTCCATCAGAGGCGGATTCTTCAAGCTGATGAAGACTGAAAAGCAAAGGACCGTTAGCACCAGTGAACGGCACATAGTTTTAAAGTATTTATTCATGAACTCCAGATGTTGGTGACGCCAATACGAATACAATAGAGTTGTAGCAATTAATGCATTAATCATATTTATGTGTGAATTCTTCCGTCTGCTGGTTTTACTTCTTAAGGAATGATTTTATTGCATATGTTACTTCACTGCATACATTGTATGTTATAAAAATGTGTTTATTTTCAGACTATCAGCCTTTACATTTGATATTTAATAATGACAATTATTATTACAGTCAAGAATTAAACTGTTGATGATCGCAATTATATATTTTACTGATTATCTGATGAAATAAACATAACACCTAACGTAACTGAAGGGAACAGAGAAGCGTTATCTGAGGAGAGTTTGAATGTTACTAATGGTTTTTCTCTGTGAAAATGTAAATGTAAGGTTTTTAGCGTGGCTTGGGGTTCTAGATGTCTGACTTAAACTGAGGAAAAGAGAGAAGGAAACCAAAAATCCCAAAGGATGAAGGCCTTTGAGGTCCAGCAGGATCCGGCTCCAGACGGCAGATTTAGATAAACCGATGAGGAAACACTTTGCTTTTGGCCTGGTCTTGTTGCATCGCCTCTTACGACTCTGAGCGTTTCACTTTTCAGTTGAGGGGATGAGGAAATATCTTCACAGCATCTGCTTGACCCGACTTCACGGTCGTCTCTCCGCGGATTGACCGAACATGTTCATCTGGAGCCAGCGGTACATATTCAGCGGTGCATCTATCTGGAAATTACAATCAGGTTGGGAGGAGTACAAAAACATAAAAAATAATAAAGCTGTCGTGCTTAAGTAATAAAAGACCAGAAACAATTACGGACGCAGCGGAATACTGATTTGACTAAGATCTGCGAGTAAAAAGAGCCTTCTGGGTTTCAGCGATGTCCTGAAACGTCGCTCAGGAGGAGAGAGAAAGCGTGACGTCATTTCTTAAGAAAATGAAAAAGGAACGTAGGAACGTGAACACGAGTGCGGGCAGTTTCCTGCATAAAGGTAGGACAAACTCAGAACAGTAAAAGATGCCTGATTACCACACAGTCAGCAGAAACGAGGGATCTGCTCCTCTACAAGCTCCTCCTGATTAGCCCCGCTGTGCAGCTGATGGAAGAGGTAGGAGAAAAGGACGGCTGAGGTTTGATCAGGAGCAGAGAAAGGCTGACAAAAACAGGGGAAAGATAATGCAAATCCAGGTATGGTCCAGAAATCAGAAGCTCAGGTAGATGTCTGACAAGAACAAGGCAAAAGCTTATAAAGGAGCAGGAAACAGCTGTGAGGTACGAGCCTGACCGCAGAGGCTCGCAGGTTCCATCCATACAATGCAAAAAGGGAACTAAGAATAAGTAAAAATGTCTTAAAATGAATGCATTTTTCCTTGATTTGAGCAGATAAATTAGACTATTTGCCAATAGAATAAGATTTTTGCACTTAAAATAGTAACAATTCATCTCTAAAATAAGATAATTAGACATCCTGCACTTGAAATTAGACAATGGAGATGAATTGTTCCTATTTTAAGCGTAAAAATCTTATTCCATTGGCAAATAGTTTTATTTACCTGCTCTAATCAAGGAAAATTACAATGATTTCAAGAAAATTTCACTTACTTTTAGCTCCCTCTTTGCAGTGTAAGGCTCAGACAGGTCAGATCCTGACATCAAATCGCCACCCTTTCTATCCTCCTCACTACGGATGGTGGCAAGAAAAAGAACTTCCTGCTGCGTTGTTCTTCGTCACACTGCTTCAAACTTTTTCATTATTGCTCTAATTTTACGTCTGGTAACCGTCGGGCGAGTCGCCGGTTTTGCCAGCTCCTTAGTTGATTGCCGTGTTCTCTTCAATTCAATTCAATTTTATTTATATAGTGCCAAATCATGAAACATGTCATCTCGAGGCACTTTACAAAGTCAAGTTCAATCATATTATACAGATTGGGTCAGATTATACAGATTGGTCAAAAATGTCCTATATAAGGGAACCAGTTGATTGCATCAAAGTCCCGACAAGCAGCATTCACTCCTGGGGAACCGTAGAGCCACAGGAAGAGTCATCTGCATTGTACATGGCTTTGCTGCAATCCCTCATACTGAGCAAGCATGAAGCGATAGTGGGAAGAAAAACTCCCCATTAACGGGAAGGAAAACCTCCGGCAGAACCGGGCTCAGTATGAACGGTCATCTGCCTCGACCGACTGGGGTTACAGAAGACAAAGCAGAGACACAACAAGAGAGCCTTTCCAATTTTGAAGAGTGGCCGTGAGAAATAGGCCGCCGTCATTTTAGATTTATTGAAAGTAAAGGATGTATTGCATTTTAAAAAAATCTTATGAACCCCAACAAATTACCCTCTAGATCTAGATACAGAAAAACAGCAGATGGGATAATAAGAACAGAACAAAACGCAATGAGCATACTGTCGAAAAAAAAAGGAGAGAAAATATCTTCCTTTTCTTGAGCGGGAAATTCCTTGGAAGCTCATGTCTGAATGCTTTCCAGCGAAGAGATGACCCTGCGAGGTTGGCAGTGCAATCCCAGAGGCCGCTCTCTGCCAGAGGGCGTGATGATCTCCAGGAGAGGTCACTTCAGGACAAACAGCGGTCATAATAAGTGAGCAAAGAGACCAGCTGGTCCTGGAGAAACGCACTGAGAAGTGACGGGTAAGAGAGAGAGAGAGAGATGATAGCAAGTCTGAGAATATGCAGCCGGGATGGAGGGGGGGGGGGGGGGGATGAGGGAATAACAGAGCTAGATATGAATGAAGAGCTAAAGGGGTAAAAAAGTGAATGTAAGCGCCAGATGTGCTTTATCTGCCAGGAAACAGGAGGCTGCTTCAACAAAAGCCTCTTTTCACAGGTGAAGCCCCCGTCTTTACTTACACGACTCTTTCTGCCAGCTTGGCCTTTTTAAGACGAGACCTGAAATGGATATTTTTTCCTCACACACACACACACACACACACACACTCCCACACGCATTCAGGAGGAAGCCGGGCCGTGAGGCATGCAAAGAAAACGAGTCTCCACATCTGACAGACGTCGTGTCCACTCAGGCTGGGTTGTCGCTCCTGCGGCGGACGACGGAGAGAGACACTCCCGGTGATTCAGGGCTGGAAACTTGTCATTTTAAAGTGTGAGTCAAACGGCCTCTCAGGCTATTGATTGGCTTGTCCTCCCTTATTACTCCCCTGTTATGTATTGCACCCTTTGTCAGAGCTGCGACAGCCACAAACACATTAAACCTGAGCAGCTTCGATCCCCCCCATAAAAGTGGCACACCGCGCCAGCTGGTGTGCTTCGCCCGGGAGCAGACGAGCCACCAATCACGAGCGGGGATGCAATGTTCTCGCTGCTCTGCGTTCTGGAGTTACGATCGTTCCCGGCGAGAGGATCTACAGCACCCCTGACACGGCACAGCTTCACCTCATAACACAAGGTTGCTCGTAAATTTTCCTTTACAAAATAAAAACCTGAGAGCGAAGAAAGAGGAGAGGCTCTCCGGGTTGTGTGCAGAGCAACCGGATAAGTTAGCGCTAAATACCAACAGATCCTGGCTAGTTAACGAATATGAGTAGGACATTAATAAATACATCTAGCATTTGTCTTACTTTATATATATATATATATATATATATATATATCTGCCACAAGCGACATCCAATATTCCGGTATTTCCTCATAATTAGATTCACTCTATTCAGTTCAATTCAATTCAATTTTATTTATATAGCTCCAATTCATGAAACATGTAATCTCAAGTCTCTTTCCAAAGTCAGACTCCATCATATCCTCCAAGTTGGTGAGAAAGTTTCCTCTCTAAGGAAACCCAGCAGGTTGCATCAAGTCTCTCCAAGCAGCATTCACTCCTCCTGAAAGAGCGTAGAGCCACAGTGGACAGTCGTCTGCATTGTTGATGGCTTTGCAGCAATCCCTCATACTGAGCATGCATGAAGCGACAGTGGAGAGGAAAACTCCCCTCTAACAGGGAGGAGAACCTCCAGCAGAACCAGAACCAGGCTCAGTGTGAACGCTCATCTGCCTCCACCCACTGGGGCTTAGAGAAGACAGAGCAGAGACACAGAAAGCACAGAAGCTCACATTGACCCAGGAGTACTTTCTATGTTAGATGGTGATCTGTCTTCCCTGGATGATGTCACAGCTAACAGAACCCATCTCAGCGCGTAAAGGAAAACGTTCCCATAACATGATGCTCCCACCACCATGTTTCAGGGTGTGCTCAGAGTGACACGCTGTTAGCTGTTAGCTTCAAACCCCGCGTAGCGATTTAAAGGATTTTGTCTCATCTGACCGGAGAACCTTCTTCCCCGTATTTGTTGTGTCTCCTCCGTGGCACGTGGCAAACTACAGCTAAGATTTCTTACAGCTTTCCTTCTTCTAGGCTCTAATTAAATGCACAACTTACAGGTTCTCCCACCAGAGCTGTGTAGATCGCTACAACTTCTCCAGAGGCTTCTGTTGTTTTTCCAATCTCGTCTGCTGTGTTCCTCGGTCTTCATGAAGCTAAACCTCAGATGCCTTCACAGAACAGCTAGGTTTATACTGAGGTTAAGTTATTGACTGTGTATTAGGTGACTTCTGAATGCAAGTCATTGCAATGGGTTTTATTTTTGGGGTATTATAGGAACTTAGACTTAGACAAACTTGATTGCTTTGTTTCGTTGCAGGAAATGGAGCTGAATGCAAATGCTTAGCATATTTTTTTAATTGTATGTTGTATGCAAAAACAATATGGTCTGTTTTGTGTTGGTCTAGTGCATAAAATACATTACAGTTGGTGGTTGTAACCCAACAAAATGCTGGTTGTGTCTACTTCTTCCTTGACAGGCCAGCCCAGGCAGCCTCCAGCTGGGAGCTGCAGCACATCGAAGGAGGACCTGGAGGAAACCGCTGGAAAGATGGACATCTGGTTTGCCAATTTTCTAAAAAAATTTTGGTTTTAACTTTGAAGACAAACAAGGGCAGTGAAGAATGGGTGGTTCCATGTCCAGACGGACATCATTTAACCATCTTTATTTATGATTATTAGATATAATCACTAACTTGCGTACTGTCATTGACAGGGGATCGAGGAGTTTTTCAAATCAGACCAGACTTGTTGTTTCTGAAATAAATTTACACACAAACAAAAATGTGTTTTTGCTAATAGCGCTGGGCAGATGAGACAGCGGTCTAACATTAATTTCATGTGGTGAAGCAGTTTTAACAAAGGTTACCTAAGATGTTGGTCTCCTGCTTCATGTGCTAATGGGAGCCGGCTCTTTGCTGAGTCAGTTCGTGTCCTCTGGGTTTAAACGGCGGCTGTTCATCAACACATAAATGTGACAACTGTCAGGTTTCTGCGGAGGGTAAAAGGAACCTGCAGATTCTCTCCGACATCAGGGCGCGACGGCGGCTGTGTCCAGCTGCACTTCCTCCACCTGATGGATGGCTTTTTCTAAAGTGGTCAACTGTAGCCTTTTTCATACACTTACCTGCATCAACAAATATGTTTAATGAATGCTAAACTTTTTTCTCTTAAACCTTTATTTGCCACTTAAATGTTGTTGTTTTTTTAAAAAGCTGCTACCCTTCTAAAATTATTTATTTCTCCTTCTTGCTTTTCTTTATGGGTGTCCAGAAAGGAACACAGACAGATAGACAGACAAATAGATAGATCCATCCATGCACGCGCCACCTAAACTGGCACCCCTTGATGTGTAGGAGCAGCGGCTCTACTCTGAGTCCTCCCCTATCTCACCCTATCTCTAAGAGAGAGCCCAGACACACTACGGAGAGAGCGTGTGTGTATATATATATATATATATATATATATATATATATATATATATATATATATATATATATATATATATATAAAGAAAGAGAGAGAGAGAGAGATGTAGATATATATATTGTATATACTGTATATATGTATGTATATAGATATATATGTACAGTATATATACATGTATATATGTATATATGTATCTATGTATCTATGAGTGTGTGTGTTTGTGTGTGTGTATTTTTCAAACTATAAGTCGCAGTTTTTTCATAGTTTGGCCGATCCTGTGATTTATAGTCAGGTGCGATTTATATATCCATTTTAAATGGTAATTGACCAATCTGTATAATCTGATGGAATTTGATTTTGGAAAGTACCTTCAGATGACATGTTTCATGAATTGGCGCTATATGAATAAAATTAAATTGGATTCATGTTGACCAACAAGAACCATGGAGTAAACATTACCATCTATAGCCACAAGAGGGCGATCTAGGGATTTGTGAAAACTATCCTGCTCCTGTACCACTTAAAAACGAATTGAAACATTAACTTATAGACAACAAAGAACACATGGTTGTATGTTGTTTCACTGTCTCAGTCTGCATTCCCTCAGCAGAGCATTGCGTGGTGCAGCTGGAAGGACCCAGACAGCAACAGAACCCTGTTACTGGGCTGTCCGTAAAGCTAATAGCAGCTAGCGCTAACTACAGCTTTTCTGTCTAGGCGGTTTACAACTTCACTGATGCACATGAGTTTTATGTTGCTCTCAAACATCTGTGTCGTACGTTCTCGCTCAGCTGCAACGTACAACAAAACACACAATACATTTGCTGTCAGAGAGTAGCTGTGCCTTCACTTATTATAGTTTAAGCCAATGTGTGATACAGGTATTTATACCGGGGGATTAATTTATCGTTAAAAGATTCATACAGTTATACAATCATTATGTATCATTTGTATGTTGTTGTCACAAACAAGACATAGGGTGTGTTTCCTCTTCTGGACTTTTCCAGGCGCATTGAAAAACAACCGGTGCAAAACAGGGCCGGAGCGGAATAGGGCGGGAAAAATGGAGTAGGCCTCAAGAAACAATTGGAATCATGGATATCTATGATCCAAAGCCTTGTTCCGGAAGCAGGGAATATAAATATGATTCATGATTTTGACTTAAACAAAAAAACATTAAAAACCAACACAGGCGATGAGGCTGCATTTCTCCAAGGCAATATAAATGCCTCTAGCACCACACTCTTCTTCCTTCACTTATGTTGTTGTAAGATAAATTGGCCTGCAGCTATGAGAGCCATCCTTTATTTGAGTTTTATGGATTAAAAATAAATGCAAGGAAGGAGGAAGCGATTCCTAAAAGCAGACCACAGACTCGCCGCCCGCTCATGCTTAACTGACCCCGGTGTTGTGTTAGGGAGCATACCAGTCCGCCAGCGCCGGCCGTCCAGAAAGCACAAAGCCTGTTACATAATACATGACCACCAAGGACACGGCAGGCTGAACTCTGCTGAATCAGCTGCTGCTGCTGCTCTGATCGAACATGAAGAAGGCCAGCCTGTTCTGACACCCCCCATGCCACAAGCCCACCGAGAGGAGCACTTGATCACCCAAGTAACCTTTTGCATGAGTGCACTCCATCTGCCATTCATGAGAGAGCCACTGTAGACATGGGGCAGACAGGGGGCATTAGGTGGGATTATCGCCCCCACTGCCCCTCCTTTGTTGTTTTGATGTCCATCTCCCCCTTACTCATGTATTCCCTTACCTGGAGTACCCCCCCCCCCCCCCCCCCCCACTCAGTGGTTTTCTGTGACGCTACAGAAAACCACTCAAAGCTACGAAACCTACGACACTAAAATACAGTACAACACGAGGGTTCATTCTCTTTTTAATGAAGGACATGATGAGGTTAGTCCAGGTGAAAGCCATTATCGCTCATTGATTTCCCTCATTAAATCGAAGATGTAATCACAGAGGTGGGAAAGACAAAAAAAAAGGGCACCAGGGTAAACGAGATCTCAAGTCTTTATTTTTCTTTACTGTATAATCATAGTCAAACCCTACAAGACATAAACAGGTTTTCCTTCTTTTTTTTAACCTCCGGAATATTTGCCAATATTAGAAATATTCTGTCAAGGAGTGATGCTGAAAATCTAGTCCATGCATTTGTTACTTCAAGGCTGGACTATTGTAATTCTTTACTATCAGGAAGTCCACAAAATGCAGTTCGAAGTCAAGAGTTCTGATGAAAATCAACAAGAGGGATCATATTTCTCCTATTTTAGCTTCCCTTCATTGACTTCCTGTTAAATCAAGAATAGAATTTAAAATTCTTCTTCTAACGTATAAAGCCCTTAATAATCAATCTCCATCGTATTGGTGGTTCCTAGAGTCTCTAAAAGTAGAATGGGAGGCAGATCCTTTAGCTATCAGGCTCCTCTCCTGTGGAACCAACTCCCAGTTTCGGTCCATGAGGCAGACACCCCGTCTACTTTTAGGACTAATCTTAAAACTTTCCTTTTTGACAAAGCTTATAGTTAGAGTGGCTTAGGTTACCCTGAGCTATCTCTGTAGTTATGCTGCTATAGGCTTAGGCTACTAGAGAACATCAGGGTCTATTTCTCTCACTCTGCTGAGTTCTCCTACTGCTCTCCAATCTGCATTGTTTGTAGTTATTTCATCTTTTAACTTTTTGTTCTCTGTCATTTTTCTCTCCATAGAAGGTACACCTGGTCTGGCATTCTGTTAGCTGTGACATCATCAGGGGAGGCAGTTCATTCTCTATTACCATCTAACATAGAAAGTACTCCTGGGTCAATGTGAGCTTCTGTGCTTTCTGTGTCTCTGCTCTGTCTTCTCTAAGCCCCAGTGGGTGGAGGCAGATGAGCGTTCACACTGAGCCTGGTTCTGGTTCTGCTGGAGGTTCTCCTCCCTGTTAAAGGGGAGTTTTCCTCTCCACTGTCGCTTCATGCATGCTCAGTATGAGGGATTGCTGCAAAACCATCAACAATGCAGACGACTGTCCACTGTGGCTCTACGCTCTTTCAGGAGGAGTGAATGCTGCTTGGAGAGACTTGATGCAACCTGCTGGGTTTCCTTAGAGAGGAAACTTTCTCACCAACCTGGAGGATCTGATTGAATTTGACTGTAAAGTTCTTTGAGATGACACATGTGAATTGCTGCTATATAAATAAAATTAAACTGAATTGAAATATTTTTATTGCTTTTTAAAAAAAGGCTAAAAGGCAAGAAGCTGCAGAGGGGACACTAGGTTTATAAATGTTATGCTCACAGTAGATATTTAACATCTTTTTCATAACACAAAAGTACTTTTTTACATGAAATGCAGAGTCGACCCTTCATAGGGAAGTAACAGCATTAACAGGCAGTTGCCAAACCATCCTACACTGTGTCAAAACTGTAACAGATTCAGAAGACGCCTTTCCCCCAAATCAGAACACATCAAAGTAGGATTTTCATATGGGCCAAGTGTTACAGAACCCTATGATAGCTTCGCTGCCATCTGGAAACAGGCGTTGGACTCTTTCCAGCTGCCTGGAGGTTCTCTATGTAGGCTGCAGAGACGGCTGTGTTCGGATTAGTTACATGAACTGATGATGAGTGCCAACGTATCATGTTCAACAATTTATCCTGGTTCTGCACGACCACGCATAAACATAATGTGTGCATATCGCAGCATGAGCCAGAGGTGAATGGACTGAATTTAATTTAGCGCTTTTCGAGTCATAGCGATCCCTCAAAGCGTTTTAGGCTTACATTCAGGCCCAAACATTCATTTGTCAAAATAAAGATAGGAAACCTGGTCGTTAAGCGTCTTGCCACGTGGCACATTAACACATGCCAAGCTGGAATAAAACCCGCAACTATTCGATTTCAAAACAATCTCTCTTCTGAACCAAACCACAGTCACCCCTGTGGAAACTCGTTGACTTCAGGTCACCTCTGGTAGTCAATGGAGAGCTACATCAGAGACATTTGTTTTAAGTAAGGCTTCAATGACTGTTTATGCAGATGATACAACTCTATATGCCTCCAGTTTGGATCAGGTCAGTAAAATACTACAACAGGATCTGATGTCCACTTATGAGTTGGTGGCGGTAAACAGGTTGAAACTAAATGTGTTAAAAAGTAAATGTATGCTATTGGGATCTAAAAGGACTATAAGAGAAACCTCAAAGTTGACTTTCTGTAATGTTCTGGGTTCTGTTCTGGTTATGTTAGTTATTCTACTCCCCTGTCTTAGGTTTTCTGGCTACTTTGAGTTTTGTCTTGTCCTGTTAGCTTCTTAGTTTAGGTTTGGTTTCTGATTTATTTCTTGTTTTGAGCCTCTGCACTGATGTCTGGTCTAATTACTTACTCTGCACAATTACTCCACCCCTGCTGCAATTATCTCTGTCCGGTTTCACCTGCTTCATCCTCCATATAAACTGTTGAGACCAGACATCAGTGCCAGGTCGTCTTGTTGAGTCTCCTCCTGCAAGTTTCTGTTTATTGGTTTGCTTTTGGATTTTTGACCCCCTTTGTCTCCAGAAACCTGAGCCATCCTGTTCTGTCTGTTCCTGCCTTGCCTGCCCTGCTAGTCTGTTTATTTTTTTGTCTTTGGTTTGACGGTCTATTTGGCTTTTTTCTTGTTTTTGATGTTTGTTAATAAAAGAAGAACCTGATCTGAACCTCGGCTGGTCTGGCTTAATTCTGGGTCCCCTGCCTCTGATCATTACACTTTCTCGTTGCATAAACAGTCGTTAGAATAAGTAAAGGAAATTAAACTTTTGTGGGTCAATTTGGATCAAAGCCTGCCATGGACAACACACATTAATGTTTCTATTAATGAATAGAAATATTTCTTTCCGGTCAACAGAAACCGGAAAACTTGTACTGCAGTCTCTTGTTCTGTGTCATCTATTCAATTCAATTTAAATTCAATTTTATTTATATAACACCAATTCATGATACATGTCATCTTAAGGCTCTTTCCAAAGTCAAATTCCAACAAAAAGTAAAACATTTAAATAACTACAAACAATGCAAATTGGAGAACAGTAGGAGAACTCAGCAGAGTGAGAAAAATACACCCTGATGTCATCTGGATTATAACCCTGTTGTGTGTTCGAGTTTTGCAAAAATAGACCTGGACTGCAAGACGAGCTGCAAGACTTTTGCTCTGGGCTGTCCTTTATGAACCAATGGATCAAAGATTGTCATGGATGAAAGTCAAAGACCGATTGGCCGGTTTTTCTGCGCTGGCTTTGCACAAAACATGGATCTCGTACAAACCATGTTGCCTGTTTTCTAAATTACAGCGTACCTATTTCCTATTTTTCTCACTCTACTGATTTCTACTGTTCTCCAGTTTTGCATTGCAAATGACTGTCATTACAGCTTTTAACTTTCTGTTCTCTCTCTTTTATCTTCATAGTAGGTACACCTGGTCTGGCGTTCTGTTAACTGTGACATCATCCAGAGAAGACGGCTCACCCGCTACTACCATCTAATGTAGAACAGATTACTGGATCAATGTGAGCTTCTGTGCTTTTTTGTCTCTCTTGTTGTGTCTCTGCTCTGTCTTCTGTAACCCCAGTCGGTCGAGGCAGATGACCGTTCATACTGAGCCCGGTTCTGCCGGAGGTTTTCCTTCCCGTTAATGGGGAGTTTTTCTTTCCACTGTCGCTTCATGCTTGCTCAGTATGAGGGATTGCTGCAAAGCCATGTACAATGCAGACGACTCTCCCTGTAGCTCTACGCTTCTGCAGGAGTGAATGCTGCTTGTCGGGACTTTGATGCAATCAACTGGTTCCCTTATATAGGACATTTTTGACCAATCTGTATAATATGATTGATTTTTGACTTTGTAAAGTGCCTTGAGATGACATGTTTCATGAATTGGTGCTATATAAATAAAATTTAATATTGCAGACATGGTTTCAACACGAGACGAGCCACTAATCTTACATTTACTTTGCCTCTACCAAGAATTAATGCACTGAAAAATACTTTTATATACAGAGCTGTGTCGTATTGGAATAGTTTGCCACATTAGACTGATACGGTAACTAATGTTTCTTTCAACACAAATCTCAAAAAGTCACTAGTTTGTAAGGAAATAATCCTAACATAAGCAAAGTTAAAGCATTTACTTGTTCTTTTGTTGTTTTTTAGTGTTATTCTTAGTTGTTAAATGTGATGTAAGTCTGTTGTCAGGATGTGATGAACTGTTTGTCCTTCTGCAGTGTGTAATGTTTTTATAATGTTTTCTTGGATGCTACTCCCGGTTGTAAAATATGATGTACGTCTCTTAATGGATGTGAAGAACTGTTTGTTTTGTACTCGCTGATGTTTTTATAATGACCTTTCCCCAGTAACGCATGGATGGGATCAACTTCGGCGACAACTCTGGTAACGCCTCAGTCCACTAGACCTTGAAGACTAAACTGCAGCTTGCAAAAAGAAAAGAAACTTCAGGCGATTGACTCTAGTCTGCACCAAATCACCAGCTGTATCCAGGCTTGAGAAGGTGCCACATCTGACCATTAATATGGCCGCACAGCAAATTCTATTTACTGTTTTATTTGATGTTATAACCAGGGCAATAAAGTCACATTTCCTCTTAGACCCTTACTGTCTCATCTGTACCCCTATGTCTGGGCGCTTAGCTTTCCGGTCAGTAAATGTAAATTACCTTTTTTTTTTTTTTTTTTTTTTTTTTTTTTTTTTTTTTAGTAATTAAAAATGGTCAAACATTACGTTTAAAGCTAACAATCTGTTTATGGGATTCTAGACTCTGTATTTGGTTAGAAGATTTCCTTCAATTTGGTTGTTTTTACATACTGATAACAAGGCATTTGAAACATTTCTTGACTACTTAGGCAGATAATTAAAAAATGTTTTCCTGGGTGATCCAGTGCTAAAATGAACAAAAATAAAAGAACAACTGCATTAAACCTCCTGCTGCTTTCCATCCGAAGTCTGAAGTTATTGTTCTGCCTAAAGCAGTGGACAAAGAAGCTCATTTCCATTACCATGCAGACATGAACCTTGGTTTTGGTGTTGAGTATTGTCACCTTTTACAGTATCCAAACATGCAGTATACAGACTTTGCAAGAAGAAAAATGGTCCTGTGGTATTTTTTGTAAGAGGTCATTATGCAAATCTTTTATCATAAATCTGGCATGGATAGCAGGATGTAGCAGAAATGCAGCGTTTACTATTTGACATCTTGCTAGTCCCGAACGTAATTCACCTCACACTAATTTTACAACTGCACAGGCAAACTCAACGATTCTCTCCGGATTTGAAGCCAGGTCTGCATCAGGTTTCTTTCATAATCAAGAAGCTGCAGAAGAAATCCAATTACCTTCTTCTGAGCAGACGGTGGAGCTGCCGGCCAAATCTCTGAGAAATTTCATATGTTTCAGAAGTGCTGCCCACAGAGACAAACACAACATCATTAGTGGAGTCATGAAATTCAAGACCAGCTCATGAATTTGTCAATACTTATAAAAATGGTATTTTCCCCTCCGTTAAGTTGATGACTACGGAAGATCTTTTCAAACATGCACATTCGGTCGGAGCGCAGCAAAATGCAACCGTTGTTGCGGAGCTTTCAGTCCAATCAGGCAAACTTCATCAGCAGATGGACCGCCCAGCGCAGCACAAGCATTGTGTCCTTGAAATGCTCTTATTAAATTAAGGAGATTTCTTTATGGTGGTTGTTGCTTCCTCAATTAAATCAGTTTACTGTCATGTTTATGTAGCTGCAATGTTCCTCCACCCTGCTCAGCTTCCTTTTTCATCGGTAAAGGCATGCCTAATAAGCTCGACACCATAAACACACACAGTAAGTAAAAATGATGTTTCAGACAAAAGTCGCCGTGCAAAAAGTCATTTTTGAATCTTAAAGTCTAACTCTTGGACTGAATGTATTTTTACGCAGATGCATTCAAATAGTCACCAGAGTAAAGAAAATGTATATTATATGTGAATTATGTGCGCGGTTTGGAAGTAATTTCGATAAAACTTGCTGTATAAGCGAAAAAGGCCGAACATTCTTCAATCGGGCTGTTTCGGAATGTGACGTCACAAACAGAACTAGTACCGTGCATCCGGCTGCTAACACTTTCGCTACCGATTTATTACATTTTATTAATAACTCTTACTTTACGTACAAAAAATGAATAAAAAAAATGTCTGATACATCTACAAACTCTACCTCAAGCATGGGCGACTCCGATACCGAATATATATACGAAGAAACGGAGTTTGAACAAGGTGAACCTGAGGAGACTATATCTAACGCTGCCCAAGACATAGAGCCCATGCTCCATTGTAAGTAAACCTCAAAATCCTCACTCATGAAGTGTGAATTGCATAAAACACTTTTGTCACTGCCAACAATCCAGTCCTTTCGCTTTTCTTTTACGAATTTATCCCATTTCTTTCGGACCTTTTGATCCACCGGCCAAGTATGTAGCACTACTTTCTGGCCTGCACTAGACCGCGGTGAAGTTGGTTTGACATGGACATTCAAGCTCCGCGGCGTCAGCGGAGAACTCTTGAGAAACAAAAATCAAATCAGATTAGTTGACAGTCCCACCGCATATGGGAGAAGGGAGCAGCTGAGAGACGCTGGCCGAAATCAGAGTCCTTCAACCGGATCAACCGTGAGCGAGATCCCGCTGACTCCGCGGAGCTTGAATGTCCAATGTCAAACCAACTTCACCGCAGTCTGCACTTCAGCCACCAACTACGCACCTAGAAGGCATTTTATTGTGGACTTAGTTCGGCGATTTATTTTTAAAAGTAGACATGGATCAGCAGATTTGGTGTGTGAAAGAAAATACTGGAAAACATCCATATATCCTTGTTCGCCGTACCGGTTGTACAACGTAAACAATGTGTGTTTCTATGCAAGTTCGATTCGCGCATTCTCGGTGTTCTTGAACTGACGTCACACGTAGGAAATGGCCGATCGTAAACGAAGGCAGCATTCAAACGCAGAATACCATAATCGGTGTATAAAATGCGCAATATTTCATATTTAAACATAATTTGAACACTTTTGATACATGAATATTCAAAGTTTACCTTCTTCTGGAAGTTATTCAATGGTTTTCAGGATTTTTTTTTCAGTCCAAGAGTTAGACTTTAAGTTGCTGTCTGGGACGCTAAAGAGACGATTTTCTCCGTTCTCGCTACCTTTCGTGTATATTAGGACGACCGTTCCTTCTCAGTTGTCCACACAGCAGATATTAAAGTATCGGGTTAATAATGCTCGTCTTCCACCACGCAGCAGTGGCTTCAGCTGAAACGTGTGCATGAATGACTCGTAAATCTGACTGTGTTTGCTTATTTCTCGTTTTGTTTTAAAGCTTTCATTTGCTGAATCCGGCGTGGCCGTGAACACGGACCCCTCATCACATCCAGGCAATGCTGCTGCTTGACTCTGGAGCAAATCAGCAGAATTAAGCTCCTTTTTTTTTTTTTTTCCTGCCCTGAACTCCGACTGACACCAAGGAAATCTATCGCTCAGTGACAGTCTTAAGTGTCTTGCTTTTCCCGGTTAAATCCTCACGAATCATCCGTCCTCCACTGACGTGCGTCCCGCTGACATCAGTGACTCACCTCTGCATGTGTGTATTACTGTCTTTAAAAGAAAAAGAAAAACAGTCTCATGTAGAGCAAAGCAGCCTTCCTGCTCCTGCTGGCTTCCTGTCAGCATCACCACGCGGCGAGCTAAGAAGGTTAACCCCCTCCCGGCTCTTTCATTCATCAGTGTTTGGGTTGACCTTTGGCCCCGGAATGCCACAAGACCTTGAGTTCAAAATCAGACCATGACCCTGCCACTGAATTACCAAAGGGAGACCCGCTGGTGAGGGGGAGCAGGATGAAAGAAACAGACTATAATACACACCGCTTCACTCCTCCTTCTCCAGCGTCAGCCGAGCCAGCCTCAGTCTGACTCTTTGAGTGGTACACTGAAAAAAGGGAACCAAAAGTAAGTAAAAAATTCTTGAAATAAGTGTATTTTTCATTGATTTAAGCAGGTAAATAAGACTATTTGCCAATGGAATAAGATTTTTTGCACTAAAAATTGTAATGAATTGTAAAGGAAGAATCCAAATGTTAGCCGGACACAAAGCTGATGCTTAAAAATGGGTTTTATTAACAAAAAAAATCTAGGAGGCAAAAAGAACTGGCTTCAGGCAAGCAATAGAACAAACTCCAAAAACAGGCGAGCAGAAAACTGAACGGACAAAACTGGCAGGCGGGCTAAACTTAAACAGACAAGGGTGAAGTGCTCTTACCGAGTAGATTGCACGTGAGGATAACACAAGACGTCCTGGCAACAAACAGAAAACTAAAGCGGGCTTAAATAGGCGAACGGAACAGGAGAGCAGGGCGGGACTAATTAACCAAAACAGGTGGATATGATAAAAGGAGTATACAGACTAATAGACAATAAACCTAAGGTAGAAAACAGGACAAAGACTAAACAGACACGAGCTGAAATAAAAACTAATAACAAAGACTAAAACAGGCTAAGCATAAATCCAATACAAAACAAGAAAACACCAATAAATCCTAAGACAGAAAAGTGGCTAAACTGAAAAAATAACCTGAACCACAACAGAACGTTACGAAAATAGGAACAATTAATCCCTATTGTCTTATTTCAGGTGCAAGGTATCTAATTATCTTATTTTAGAGGTAAATATACTCATTCCATTGGCAAATAGAGTTATTTAACTGCTCAAATCAAGGTAAAATACACTGATTTCAAGAAAATGTTACTTACTTTTAGTTATTTTTCGCAGTGTAAGTATTGTTTAGTAGGTCTAGTGGTCATAAATTTATTCCTAATTAGTTAGGGAAAATGTGAAGTAGTCAGTGTGAGGAAACAGAGAAGGTTGTACTCTCACTCTCTTCATCCAGACTCCAAATGTTTTTTCTAATATTTTAAAATTCAGCATTTCTGCAGGAATTCTGAGAGCTTATTGCCAGACAACGGCGTTTGTTTCTTTTAGTGATAATAACAATAATAGTTTTTATTTGTAGGCGGCTTTCAGGCCACTCAAGGTCACTGCACAAAAGCAAAGTCATAAATCATAGAAATAAGAATCAGAACACAGAAACTGGAGACGTACAATGAAACGGGAGACTTCAAAGAAATAACACTTCAAAGAGATTTAACAGAGCTGCAAAAGACAATGGTCACAAACTCAAGGCCAGTTTAAAAAGACGGGCCTTAAAGTGGGATTAAAAAAATGCCCGGTGAGTCAATGTTGTGGATGTCAGGCGGAAAGGAGGGGTGTTGGGTGGGCAAAGCGGCTGCAGGTACCCCATGGTGGACATGCGAGATGGAGGAACACCGAGACTGATAGATGAAGAGGTTGTGAGGGTCTGGTTTGGTCTGTGAATGTGAAGGTCGGTGAAATATGAGGGAGCAAGGAGGTGGATGGCTTTGAACGTGAGAAGAAGTGTTTTAAAGTCAATGCGATGGAGCCGCTGAAGAACAAGAGAAGTGATGAAAATGATGTTCTGGTGATCAGCTGGGCGACAGCGTCCGGAACAAGCTGGAGTTCATGGATAGATCTGACGGGAATGTAGAACAGATTACTGGATCATTGTGAGCTTCTGTGCTTTTTTGTCTCTCTTGTTGTGTCTCTGCTCTGTCTTCTCTAACCCCAGTCGGTCGAGGCAGATGACCGTTCATACTGAGCCCGGTTCTGCTGGAGGTTTCCTTCCCGTTAATGGGGAGTTTTTCTTTCCACTGTCGCTTCATGCTTGCTCAGTATGAGGGATTGCTGCAAAGCCATCAACAATGCAGACGACTCTCCCTGTGGCTCTACGCTTCTCCAGGAGTGAATGCTGCTTGTCGGGACTTTGATGCAATCAACTGGTTCCCTTATATAGGACATTTTTGACCAATCTGTATAATATGATTGATTTTGACTTTGTAAAGTTCCTCGAGATGACATGTTTCATGAATTGGCACTATATAAATAAAATTGAATTGAATTGAATTGAATGACCAGACAGGAAGAGTTTGCAGTACTCCAGGTGAGAAGTGAGCAGGTAGTTAACTAGGTTAGGGTTGCAGTCAGGAGTGAGGGAGGGAGTAGAAGTAGAAAGACTGAGACGTCATTTATGTGGGGGTTTTATTGAGTGACGGCCAGGCTTAACTTGAAGGAAGGAGGAGACTGAAGAGTCGTCAATGGAGATGAGGAAACTGTTGACTTGATAGATTTGGTATGTAGAACCTCTATTTTATCACAGTTGTATTTGAGAAACTTAAAAGAAAACCAGGATTTGATTTCCTACAGACAGCCGGGGAGGGAAATGGGAAGAATGGTGGAGCTAAATATTGATCTTTCAAAAGATATGATCCAGGGCAGAGTCACCGACATGGTGCCTGCAGGCAGCAGGTAGCTCCCAAAGACCACATGTGGTGCTCTCAGACCTTTTCCAAAACAAGCACAACCCTCTAGTGAGCTGCGTTTAAAATGTTTTTTTAGTCTGTTGCTCTACTCTTGTAATCACACTTGCATTTATATAAATTTAAAAATTACAATATTTAAAAAAAAAGAGCATTGCAAATATGTTTATTGGTGAGAGTGGACTCTTCTAGCTCAAAGCTCAGTGCTAGTGTGACACAGAACCGACGAAGTAACTCTCAGTTTGAAAAAGGTTGGTGTCCCCTGATCTCGGGGGAGAAGATAGATAATAAAACGTATGGGGCCCAGAACAGAACCTTGGGGGACACCTGAAGAAAAAAATAGATGGCTTGGATACAAATGTATCCGCTTCCTGGTTCACTTAATGGATTTCGTGCTGGATATTGTGAGAAACCTGATTCAGCTGCACTTTTTGGCAACGTGCGAAATGCGTTCATGAATGCATAAAATGCTGAACATACAAAACAGTTGTTTCCAAATGTTTCTTATTTAATCTATGGATTTTTTCCCCTTGTGTTTTGAAGATTTCTCTCCCTCCACCGTCAGTTTCAGCCTTGCAGCAGAGGAGGAAACACCATGAGTATTTTTATCAGCTCATCAGCAGCATAAGAGGATGCAGTTAAAGGTCTCTTTACAGAACACAGCGCTCTCCATATCCTCCTGTTTTCAGCGTAATTAGCAGCGTACACCCTGGACAGGCCCATCACAGGGGAACATAGGACAAACAACCATGAATGCACACACTAATGCATAAGGACAATTTAAGGAGAGCAATTAGTCGAACAGGCTTGTGTTTGGACTGTGGGAGGAAGTCAGAGAGAACCCAAGCGTGCACAACGAGAACGTCCGAAAAATAAAGAAAGCACGGGAAATTTCATTTCTAGAAGATTCATTTTTACAGAGTAAAACCTTCTTCAAGTTGAATAAATGTTACTCAGATAAATTCCACATGTGGGACTCAAACCCTGGACCTTTTTGCTCCAAAGCTGCTCCACCATGCAGCCCCTTTGCATCAAAATGATCTGAATTAATAGCCAGATTTGGCCCAGATTTAAATACAACTTTCAAATACTAAAGTCCTTTTTTTTTTTTTTTAAAGAAAAAAAAAACGCTCCATTATGCTGAAATGTTTCCAATTTTTCTTGCTTTTTAAAATTTAATAAAGTTAGTTTTGGGCAGAGTGAGTCTGTCAGTCAGATTTAGGCCAAGTGTGGCATGAAGAATTATTAAATTGATGTGTTGTGGCATAAAAAGTGCCAGAAAGTAATGGGTCTGTTTTAATTCTCACATATTTTATGTGGCATACGGAGAGCTCCACTAAAAGAGTCTCAAATAGCTTTAAAAAGAAACAGAAGAAGAGCCTGATGTGCCAGTATCAGGTTCAGTTGAGACATTTAGGGTTTTCTACATTTAATCTCCTATCTCGAAATCATCAAACGAAAAGGAAAAAGGAGACGCGTTTTTTTTTTTTCTTCCTCTTTCATATCTGCATCATCAGGTGCTTCAATCTTCGGTCCCACTGGCCACAACACACTTCATTAGCATAATTAACTTCATTCAGCCGAGGTCTTCTCACTTTCATATCTGCGATGTCTCCAGAGAGTCGGAGCAGGCCTCGCTGCGAACTCGGCGGGTTGCTGAGCATATTGCTCGCTCTCCTCGTGTCAACTCTTGAAAATGAAGGTGTCACTTTCACCATCAGACGCGCTCTCAAGAGTCTGCAATGCATCCAAAGTTTTTCTCATCAGGGGGAAAACGGCATTAAATTCTCTCTTCCTGTAGCTGCACTGATCGCATTTTCTTCATTTTCAGGTTTCCACTTGATTGTGTGTGCTGTGAAAGACGACGCCCTCTTTCACTGAGTGATGCCCGTGCCTTTTAGCCCGGGGACAGCAAATGCAGAGAATATTAACATGGTGCTTCATTTTCGCACATTAAAATGTCAAAGAGGGCTATTTATGTATTGCCATAATGCAGTGCTTGATATAGAAATAATTCCTGGTCCGTGTGTTTGTTTTGGGTGCTCATGATCAAGGAATCCTGTTGTGAGAGGGATCACAGCTCATGCATTTAAGGTGTTCTCTCTTGGCTTTATTGCACTGAAATGATTTAATGCTACATAAATCATCGGTGTTACGCCCTCTAAAGTAGAATCATGCATGTCTTTCAGGAGCTTTTTTTGTGATGTTCACATGCTTTGAAAGGCTGATTGTTTTACTTTATGTGCACTTTAGCAAACGTTTCTTTAGGTTGAGGAAAGCCTGATAATTACTGCTGTTTTAGATTTTTTTTTATGTATTGTGATGGGTATTATTTGTGATAAACCAATGCAACCTTTATGGTGTCTCTCCAACAGCGTGCAAAGCTGCTCAGGCCAAGTCAACATCTGTGAGCAGCAATTTTTAAGCCTTGCCACAGATTATCAATCAGATTTAGGTGCAGACTTTAACTAGGCCATTGTACAACATGGATAGTGTGTGTGTGTGTGTGTGTGTGTGTGTGTGTGTACGTCCTAGCTTCTTTGGCTTCCGTCAGGCTTCATGCTGGTCTTTGACTGGTTTGATTTTTATGTCAATATTCATCCACTCTGATTAATTGATATTTTAATGGAAAAATCAGACAATAACAATGTAACGACAAGAGAGAATGCCGCCGCAAACAAACATTCGATCATTTATTTCCAAAAATTATATTTTTCCAAGGCTTTCACTGGATGAAAAAAAAAAAGCAAATAAAGGATCTTGGACTGGACTGACCAGACTTAAAAATCCAGCAGCATGCAAGTGACCTTGGGCAGATTTATGTAGTACATTATCGCTTCCACTGGCAAACAACACAAAGATTTTATGTTTTCTATACCAGTTTAATCATTTTCATGCTGAAACCTGTTCCAGCAGTCTTTGCAGGCCAATCAGGTCACATCCATCATGGCCGCCAGTCAGTAGAGCGCCCGGCTAACTTAGGGTCAGTCGTCTCAAACTCCAACCCTTGCAGGCTGTTGTCCAACAGTTAGACGTGTCCCTGGTCCTATGCGCCTCCATCAAAGGGTTGAAGTACATCCTCGGCCTGTGATCCAGTTCAACAAACTCCTGTTAATGAGCTAAATGTTTGATTTAGGTGAGATGAAGCTAAATGTTGCTGGACAATCGAACTCTCGAGGACTGAGGTTTCAGACCCCTGATTTACAAACCATGTCTTTAGTCGTTATTCTACAACAGCTCTTGGTGATGCTAACTGAACCAAACCAGGAATGTTTATTGTGATTTAAAGTCAGAATGTGAGGTAAAAAGGTAATTTTTTTTAACAGAATATGTGTAAATATCTGGTTTCAGTTGTAGCTCTTTGGGAATCCTTCTGTTTTAGCTTTCCTTGTTGCGGACACAAAGTGCCTAACGTCCAGTTTAAACCACAAAACACTTTTCTGTAACGTCTAAACACATATTGTTAATCCTGTTAGTTAAGGATAATATTTTTTGTGTGAACTTGTCTGGAAATTGTCTGGAACCTTGGCTGAAAATTAGTAAAAAAGCAAATAAAGTCCCAAAGAAAGTTCTTAAAAGACCATCATGAAGCCTGTAGAAGTTTTGAGCTCGACCTCTGAAACCGCAGCATGAAAGTCTGACGGCTCTAAAGCGAAACATAAAGAAATCGGTGTTGCCTTTGAGCTTTTAATGAAACACTTCTTACTGGGGTTGCTAGTTTTTCACACAACATCAGATGAACAAACTCCACAAAGGCTTCGACGGGAGCGGACTTTGCTCCGTCGCTCTGCCAGCTGCTCCAACACACATCCTCTACATGCTTTTTCTGGAAGGCCCAGCTTCCTGGATGGCTCTATTACTGCTGACCCCAGGCTCTCCTCGCTGAAGAACACCAGCTCACAACAAAGACAAAGCCCTCACAGGTGTTACTGTGTGTCCTGTTGTGAAAACGCAAATTCGTTTTTGCTTTGTCTCTTCTCTTACGCCTCCTGCAAATTATATATTCTTGTTGACCTTTACTCCCCCTCATTGTTAGAACTTCCTCCTGACAGCTCAATTACTTCTGTTCAGTAATATGCAGGAATGAAGATTTGACATGTGCTCACGGGCTCAACTAAAAAGAAAATAAATGCATGTGCACATTATCTGTTAAATAGTTAAATCAGGTGTTAAAGTAAAACAGGGAAGAAATTATTTTAATTAACAGTAGCACGTCTCTGCGGACAGACAATACATTTTAATTAATGAATTACACTTAATTAACAGGAACTCCAACTAATTCCCATGTTGTCTGCAGCTCGTTATAAAAGGTTAAAGTCGAGGTTAAACTACAAGGATCCCGTCTCCCTTAAAGTAAAACGTCCAAGAAACCCTTTGGGATTTCAGCAACACGTTTATTTAACATTTTTACGCTCATCTGCAGCAAGCTGCAACACCAATCCTGCACCTTGAAATTTTTCAGGTTTTATTAAGTTACAGTGACAATGTTCAATGTATTCCATGTGCATTAGCTCTACATAAAGGTGCACACAAACAGCTTTTTTTTGTTGTTTTTTTTTTGCTGCTGCTTTTAACTGTTTCTGATGTGCAATTACTTAGTTATATAAATTTTTATTGCATAACTTATTTTGTATTTTATTGCATTTTCTATGTCTCAAATGTTTTTTCTTTTGTCTTTTTCAGTTTTATATGAAGCCAAACTAAGAGCCACCTATCCATCCATCCACCCTCCCATGCAAGAAGGGGAAAACATGGAAGAAAGAAAGACTCTTGGCTAAGATTCAAACCCAAGACCTTCTTGCAAGGCAGCAGTGCTACCACCTGCACCACAGTACAGTCCTGCATAAAGACGCAGTAGTTGTAAAATTGAAAGAAAGTTATACATATTATTGATTTTTTTCTAAACAAATAAAAAAAATCAGAGGTGAATGGCTTGTGTCTGTATTCAGCCCCCTTTCCTCTGAAAGCCTTAAATAAAAATCCAGCACCCCAGGAAGTATGAAAATGAGTAAACAGCCATCCAATAGATCGTGCCTCTGCCGATGAATGATAAGAAGAAAAGCATTGTGGGAAGGAAATCGTGTTTGCAGTGTGCCACAAGCAATGTAGGAGACGCAGCAAACGTGAAGAAAGGTGCTCGAACCAGACAGGACCAAAGTGTAACTTTCTGCGCCTCGTGCAAAACATGGAAGTGCAAACCTAACAATGCACATCCCTCTAAACACAACGTCCTCACTGTAACAGTGCTGTGGGGAAGCTTTTTTTTTTTTAAGGAGAGAGAAGCTTGTTAGAGGAGACAGAAGATGGATGGAGTTCAATCCTGGGCTATCCTGGAAGAAAACCTGTCAGAAGCTGCAAAAGACTTGAATGCGAGATGAAGGGTTACCTTCCAGGAGGGCAGTCACCATAAACGCACAGACCTACAACGAAATCTTCCTGTCAATCCAGACATAAGCCCAATTAAAAATGTCAGACAACATGCTATCCATCCAACCCGAATGACCTACAGCTACTTTGCAGAGAAAACTTGTCAGGATATTCGGCGTTAACGTCGACAAAAGCTGGTGGAGATGTGATCCAGCAATAAAAAACAGTTTAAAAGTTATGAATACTTTTCCAATCCAAATGCGGTTGCTTCAGCTGCTTTTCTTTTCTGGTAGCGAATGAGAGTGAAAATCCTATCCTGCAGTTTCCAGTTGTTGATGTGTTCAATGAAGAAGGCACTTTCATATTTTTTGGGACTGCCAAGCCATTTGTCAGGAATGGTCCCTTGTCCATGAAAACAATTTATTTGGCCTGCATACCCATATATTTGGGAAAACAGACAGATGGACAATCTGAGCTGCTGACACAAGAAACTTTTGTGTAAAAAGGTCCTCACAGGGAGAGGGCTCGAACCAGAACCACAGACAATGGAGGACTGGATAAACATTGTGCAGGAGATCTACACAAGGGAAAAGCTGTCTCACTCCATCAGAGTCCAGAGGGACGGTTTCTACAGAAAATGGTCCAAGTGGACAGAATCTGTTAAACCAGTTAAGTCTGCTCTTTAGTCAACGCCGCTGCTTCA
This sequence comes from Fundulus heteroclitus, assembly GCF_011125445.2. Taxonomy (NCBI): domain Eukaryota; kingdom Metazoa; phylum Chordata; class Actinopteri; order Cyprinodontiformes; family Fundulidae; genus Fundulus; species Fundulus heteroclitus. The sequence continues at coordinate 5,897,976 of NC_046364.1, forward strand.
TTTCACTGTTGATGCACTGGTTTAAATGCTCTGGTAAATTCTCAGTAAATGTATTTTGAAACAAAAGTTATAACTTGTAAAGCAAAAGCATTGTATAAAGTAATACGGTTGTATAATTAATATGCTTTGTCAATAAAAAGTTCATAAAAAATGTCCTTGCTGGTCAAAATTTTACTGTGGTTGAATATATCGTTTTGATTTTGCAAGAAAGAAAGAAAGAAAGAAAGAAAGAAAGAAAGAAAGAAAGAAAGAAAGACGCTTTACCAAACAAGATTGCAGAAAATGTTCTGATTATAGATTAGCAAGTAGCGCCATCTGTCGATATTCTTGTGAAAGTGCAAGAGGTGCAGTTGCGTTTAAAACTATTATTGCCTTTCCATCTTAAACTTGCTTATTTAAATTAAACTATATGTGTTTTTGATTAACTGCATTTTTTAATGAGTCGGGATTGTTTTCTTCTCTTTATGCAAAGAAAACAAGAAGAGTTTGGACATCAAACACTTTGACAGGAATTGGTAAATGATGGTGGTTTGTGTGAGTTGTGTTTTCACTCAATCATATCAACAGTCTTAAAAATCTAATTTGATTAGATTTTAAATATGAATAAAGATGCTACTACTAGTTATCTAAGTTGCTGTCCCACTGGCTTTTTTTAAGGCTGTCAGTAAAAGGTTCAGTGTTTCCATCTTCCAAACTGAACCTGTTTTTTTATTGCATTTCTGTGCATTTTTGTTGCTCCGTGGCTGTTTTTCCTCCTTAAAGTTTTAAGTATTTATGTTTACTTATGAATCATGTAAGCAGCAGCTGCAAAGGTCTAGGCTTATAGTCAAACAACAGCAAAAATGAAGATAAATATGGCGGAAGAAGGAAATAAAATTGAAATTCATGTTTCAACCTTCAAAATAAATTCAATCGAAAAAACCAGTTAGGTCTGAAAATTCAAGAAAAATGGCTGACATTTCGTGAAACACGTGTTTTACCTCATCATGTCACCAGGTGACCATGAACCAGTTCAGGTACTGAGTAAATGCCTAGAACAAATCAATGCCTGGATGTGCCATAATTTTCTTCATTTGAATAAAAACAAAACTGAAGTAATAATTTCTGGACCAATAGAGGAGAGATCAAAAGTTAGCACACAGCTTTAGCTGCTTCAGCTAGGAACCACTAATCAGGCCCGAAACCTGGGTGTAGTGATGGACTCAGACCTGAACCTACAAAAGCATTACCTTCCAGAAAACTGTAAAAGTGCTGAAAGCCTGAGTTCCTTTAAATCAAGATAAAAAAAAAACATTTGTTTAGGATTGCCTTCGACTGTTCTAGTTAAACTTTTACTATTTGCTTTTAGTTTTTATTTTTCCATGTTCTATTTTGTTTCTACATTTTATTCCTACTTGCTTTTATTCTGTTTTTTTTCCTGTATTTGAATCATGTAAAGCACTTTGCATTGTCTCTGTACTGAAATGTGCTATATAAATAAATTTGCCTTGCCTTACCTGCTACATCCAGATTAAAGCAGTGGTTATCAAAGTTGGACTCAGGAGAATCCAACTGTATGTTGCCAAAAGTATTCGCTCATCCAGCCAAATAATGCAACTCAGGTGTCCTTACATGGTCACAGGTGTATAAAATCAGGCACCTAGGCGTACAGACTGTTTTTATAAATATTTGTAAAAGAACGGGTGGTTCTCAGGAGCTCAGCGAACTCCAGTGTGGTTCTGTGACAGGATACCACCTGTGCAACAAGTCCAGTCGTGAAATGTCCTTCCTCCTAAATGCTCACCAGTCAGCATTCAGCAGTGGAAGCAAATGAGAACAACAGCAATAAAGTGGCGGTCCACATGAACTGACGGATGCTCAGAGGTCGCCATCTTTCTGCAGAGTCGGTCACTACAGACCTCCAAGCTTCATGTGGTCTTCAGATTAGCTTCAGAACAGAGCATAGAGAGCTTCATGGGATGAGTTTCCATGGCAGAGCAGCTGCTTCCCAGCCGTACATCACCAAGAGCAAAGCGTTGGATGCAGTGGAGGAAAGCACGCAGCCACTGGACTCCAAAGCAGTGGAAGTGCGTTCTCTGGGGTGACGAATCACGCTTCTCCATCTGGAAATCTGATGGAGCAGTCTGAGTTGGTGGGTTGATGTCTGACTGTATTGTGCCAAGTATAGAGTTTGGTGGCGCTAGGGGTGGGCGATAAATCAATTTCATTGATTTATTGAAATCACAATTTATGAAGATTTAATTTTTGGAAATGGTGGATTTTTTTTTTTTTTTTTTTTTTTTTTTGCCAATGGGCTTCCATGAAACTTTACACCATATCAGCCCCAAAATGGGGATTTTCTTTTTTTGTTTTTGGTAATAGCATGAAATGCTGAATATATTTTTAAAACCAAGAATCTTTATTGTTATTATGTAACCATAATGAAATCTTGGTGAGACCCCAGCACAGAATTCACATGTAACACACAGACACAAACAAGGCATAATGTTCAAATAGTTTAAGAAAATACTTTGTTAAAATACTCTGAAAAATATTTTTTTTTTACCCAAAGATGAGGCACTTTATTTTATTTTATTACTATTATTTTATTTGTTTAACCCACAATGAAAAAGTAGTAAATACAACAATTGTTTTATGCTGGTGGAGATTCTCTGTCATCCTGGTCATGGTCATTCCTAAAAAAAGTAAAAAACAATATAACTGGACTTGTTCAGTTGTTTTGTTTTTATTCTGTTGCAGGACTTCAAACTGATTGTTAATGCTAAAAAAAAAAAAAAAAAAAAAACATATGGTTGATGGCTTGTACTTGTATAGTGTTTTAAGTAGTCTGACGACCTCCAAAGATTGGGTCAGATTATACAGATTGATAAAACAATTTCCTATATAAGGGGAACCCAGTTGATTGCATCAAAGTCCCAACAAGCAGCATTCACTTCTGAAGAAGCGTAGAGCCAAAGGGAGAGTCGTCTGCATTGTCCTGCAAAAGTGCCAGTAATATTTTGATAGATCAATTTTTTTAGCTTTTTTAACATCGTGTTGCACAAATATCAACATCCCATAGAAGAAAAATGTATCTGTCCTCCATTTGCAGAGGTTTTATGTTTTCCTTTACCTTAAAACCTTTTATGTAGTCATATATTTTAAGTCCATTATGGGGGAAAGCACATGACTCAGTTTTAGAGCAGGTACACCATATGCAGAGGCAACTGTCCTCGTCACAGTTGTCGCTGGTTTGATTCCAGCATAAAGGCAGCCAATGCCACAAAAATAAAACAGAAAGATGTTTTAAAATGATCGTGATCAGAACTTGTAATTATTATTATTATTAATTATTATTATTATTATTATTATTATTATTATTATTATTATTATTATTATTATTATTATTATTATTATTATTATTATTTCAATTTAGTGCAACTCAAACGGCCGTGAAGGATTGGCTTTTATTTTGAAAAGCTCTTGGCGGAAGTTAAACCTGTGTTCCAGATGCAGGAACTTTCGCTTCAATCCTCCGCACCGAGATGGACTGGGACGAGGACGATAATGTAAGTGGCTTTTACCTTTATTAGCTGCTTTTTATTATGCTGTCAGGGAGGTTTTTGGGTCTTTCTGGGTCAGACGTGACCCGCTTATTGTTTTTACCTGACGTCGGTTTAGCGCAACGTTAGCATTGACTAGCTAGGCTACCGTGTATTTCTAGCCCGCGGTGAGTTGCCATGGCGCGGAATAACCTGTTCAGACTGATTCAGAAACAATATTGCACCTTCACTCCGTGCAGTTTAACTAGTCCTGGTTACCCGAAGCAAAAGCTAACAATTTAATTAACCAATCCCACCCGACTTGGGGACGTTTAGCTGGTTTCCTTGTTGCGAACACAGCGACGTTTCTGCTCCGATATTGACACGATGGAGATGAACTGACAGCCAGCTCGGTCAGATTAACCATTTAATTGCCCGGTTTATCTTCGGCATCATCTCCTATTGTCAATTTAATCCGTTTACAAACCACTAATCTGACCTGCATGTGTTGAGCATATATTTTTATTGCGGTCAAACACGCTTCATGTGTTTCCATATGTTGGAAAGTTAGCTCTCTGAGACCATTATGGCAGATTAGGGCCTGACGTAAAAAAAAAAAAAAAACTACCTTCAGGAAATGATTACCATTTCCTCCCGAGAGCCAAAAATATGATTTGAATTCACCCTACTTACTCAGGGGTCGCCACACAAAGTAATTACAACTTACAGAAAGACTTGAAGGAGTTTTAACTTCCAGGCGCTACCGGGACTCGAACCCGGATCCTCCGCAGCAAAGACTCTGACTTAACTCTGTTCATAATAACGTATATCTTTTAAATTTAGGTAATTTAGACGAGAATATCAACTTTCTTTTTAGTAGTCAAAGTAAAATCTATTTACAGGCATGTTTAAAAGTAAGACAACTTTGACTAAAGCGCTGTACGTTATTTGATCCCCATGAATATGCAAATAAAACGAAGTAAAAACAGCACCGCTGTAAACAAATAGCTAAGCACAAAACAGGCTGGCTGGCTTAACAATTTGTATAAAAGAAGTCATATTTCAGCTCAGTTTGAATCTCGGGGAATTAAAAAGAGGATTTAAAGTGTGAAGTGTTGGTTTAGGCTGTTGGCAGAAGCAGAACCTCCTCTGTTCTTGAATGGGTTAAACTATTCAGGGTTTTGCTACCAAATATAAAATTAAATAATGATTAAACTGTATCTCGATAGACCTAGGAGTCATTTGAGCGTCACACAGCTTCTCACCTAAAAACATTGTAAAAGTTTATTTTGTCTCAGAAAGTGTGACATATCAAAGTTTAACGCTGGACTTTTTTTAAAAATCAAACTATTATGTTTATTACACCATCTTAAACGTTTCAGTCAAGTGGTATACTTCCTTTTTTCATGCATAAGCTGAATTTTTATTATATAAAAATCATGAAGTGGTCGTAGGAATGTAATAAAAGATATAAACCCATAAATACAAAGAGAAGTTTTAGGCAGAATTTATTCAAAGTTTTATCGATAAACACTCATCAAACACTAATGAACAAGCTGGAAACAAAGCTGTGATCTACGTGGTCTACTAGAACAATGTGCAAAGTTGTTTTTCATTCAAATATCTACAAATATGTTTATTCTCCAATAGAAAAATAAACACTCGTCTCTACCTAATGCTGATGGTAGTTAAAAAAAAGGGCCTAGGGGGGACGTCACATAAATTATTTTCCAGGGTGTGTACTGCTACTTCTTGTTCTTCACATGTAAAATTCATCCAATATTTTTACACAGGCCAGTCAAACTAACTGAAGTAAAACTAATTGACTTATAATAATATTATAGGCGCCATTTTCTTTTTTTAGACCAAAGGTGTGAAAAAGAAACCTAAAAAAATAAATGTATCCAAAGAAAAACTACTACCTGAAATTTGAGTTTTACATGGTCTAATCCACATAACGTTGTATTTAGGTGCACAATGCTTGGATAAACTCTGCCAAACTTGCTGTAACACATTGTTTTATCCAAATTTACTGTGAATTGATATATTTTACTTCATTATTCATAGTATATAACAATTAGGCTACTTACTCTTCATCTGGATCCAGCTGCTCAAGGTTATCCAGTTCCTCGTCTCTCTAGGACTATATAACACATTTAGAATTATCGCTGTAAATGTAGTATTAACTCAACAAGTTAATGTCACAAATGTTAGTACAAAAAGAAGGCTTCAAGCTCCCAGATAGACGAGATTAAGCCATTTGTGAATCTAATTCTGTTGTTAACCCAGAGCAAAGTCAATAAACAGGATGCGGTTTGTTGATAGAGCCTGAAACGGTGGGAGATTTCAGTTTTGATGCGTTCTAGGAACAGGAAATCAATCAGATCAGAGCCACATTGGGACCTGTAGCCAATCCATTGGTCGTGTCGCTGACTTGTACATGATAAAAGATCTTCTGCGAATTCATTATTCAGGTTGCAGAGGAGAAATCAGAGTTTTAACCAGCAACTCTCTCCAGCTCCTCCAAAGTGCTTTCAAGCTAGAGCGTAGAAGTGATTCTTCTCTCAGGTTTTAAGTCCCAAAACGCTGTAAATACAAAGGTTTAGTTCCCCGAACAATCGCAGCTAAAGCTAACACCTCGTTAACGACAGGAAAACACAACTGTTGTGTTTCTGTTCTTGTTAGTAATCTTTTTAAACTCTTAAGGACCAGATGAAAAACCCTCATGAATCAGTTTTCAGTAAAAACGTCTATTTTCCTTGTAGTGTCCTTTTTTCTTTAAAGCATCTGTTTAAAATAACCAGCAGTCATGTCTGCTAAAATAAAATAAAAATAAAAAAAACAGCTCAATGTGTTTATAAAACTAAAACAGCAGAATATTATCTATAAATGTGGCCTAAATGAGTAATTTATTGCAGATGATCCTCAATAATTCAAGTCTTCCTTTCTATAAACTGGCTTATTAACTCTTGAGCTTTTAACAGGGTTGGCCTAAAATAATTCGGTCTGCAGGAGTTTTCAAAACGCCTTTTGCATAACTGTGGCCTGATTGAGCAGATCTCAGTGTTATCTGACTTTGGTTTGTTGGATTGTTAAACTTTACAGCTTCTACACACCGAGTCGTTGTCTGCTGGGAAGGTTGAGTGATTAATCGCAGTAGGTGTGCTGGGGAAAAGGGCGAAAAATGATTGTTATGTTTGTTTGACGGCTGTAAACCTGCCGTAACATGAGCCCGTTTTACTCTGCGGTTTATTTAGTAACCCTGTCGTTATATTAGAGGCGGCCCCGCCCGTAGAACGACCCCCTTTGCTCCTCTAGATCAGGGGTGGCAGTCCTTTCTTAAAGGGCCGGTTGCACCTGTATAGATGATACTTTTGATTTCATAATTTCATTTCAGTTCACATAGAAATATTTAAAAAATGCACAGTAACATATAAGTACCACCTAAGGCGCATAACTTTTTAATTTTTTGGACATTTCTGTTTTTTTGTTTTTTTTAATGTGTTGTGGCAGGATGCTGTTTCTACACAGTAAAATAAAATCAACATTCGCTACAGGAGGCACAATTTTAGCCACTTTATACAATTTAAAAGTAGGGCTGAACGATTTTGGAAAATGATCTAATTGCGATTTTTTTTTTTTTCTTAATATTGCGATTTTTTTTTTCCAGTTTAATTTATCATGTCTTTTTAAACATATTCAAACAACAAATCAATCTGTTTCCTCGCTGTGCAGATTAGTTGCTAAAAGACCCATAGCATCTAAACTCAGAGCAGAAATGATTGCGTTCTGCCTACAATATATTTCAACCAAAATTGCAATGTTGACTTTTCTCTGCGTTAACCACAAGCAACAAAAATGGCCTCTAAATAAAGATGTTTGTAAACAAGGACTATTTAAAACAAGAACTTTTAATGTTTCTATTAATCAGAATATTGTTCAAGAGAACAGCTTTTAGTTGATTTGGACATGATCCTTGTTGAACGTAAAGTGCAACCAACAAGCAAGTCTATGTATTAAACTGATTGACCTGTACTTAATGTTATGTATGATTATATAAACTCTAAAACAAGTAATACAATTAGATTATCTCACTGCTGCAACTGTCTTCCCTTCCATGTGGAGGCAAACCCACTTTAAACATTTTACCAACACCTAATGGACGTGTCTAATTCCCTGATTGTTACATAGCCAAAAATCGCAGACTCTGTGATTTGGAAATTGCGTTTTTTTAAATCGCGATTATATTGAAAATGCGATTAATTGTTCAGCCCTATTTAAAAGTATATATGCCTCTACTTTATGACGTATGCTTTTTTTTTTTTGGCTCTTGATGGCCCGGATAAACAGCTTCGACGAGCCAGATTCGGCCCGCTGGCCTCGAGTTTGACACACAAGCTCTAGATGATCAAGTTATTAACTATATAACATTTATTTTATAAGTAAAATGGATCACAATATGGTCACCTTTCCTGTATAAAACCTGTCTATACATTTATGAAACGTTTGTGCCGCTACGTTTCCGTTCCCTCTGTAGACTTACGGGACAGGTGAACACACAGGTGAACGCACTCTCCCGCAGAGTGTTTCAGGAAAGGTTTCGCAACACCCTGCCAGGCTTCATTCCAGGAGGAAACGCTGTTTATTGTAGTTTTATTGCGTCACCGGCAGATCTCTGGATCGACTAATCTCTCTTCTTTTGCACTCAAAGCGTCTTGGCTCAGATGGGCGTGTGTTTTTAATTTCGCTGGTGTTGCAGGATCACAGCCACGCGCGGGACACCTGCCACCACGGCCACGCGGGCCACTCTCACAGCCACGGGCCCAGAGCCGCGGCCTTCGGTGGGATGGCCAACATGTACACGCCTGCCTACGGACAGATGGGAAAAGGCGCCGACCCGGTCATGGATATCAGTCAGCAGCCGAAGAAGCGCTCCCAGATGGACGACAGCAGCAGCTGGGACATCGTGAAGGCGACGCAGTAAGTGGTCGCTGAGCTTTGGGTGTTCGTTCCTGATTCCGCCGTCTCGCTGTTCGCATCAGAAAAAACAGCAAAACAAGGTGTAACAAAGATGTCTGTATTTAGTTTGGAGGTATTGGTTTATTATAACATTATTTTGTGCCCTTCTACTTTACCTATGCCTGAAAACAGAACGCCAGACCAGGTGTACCTTCTATAAAGAACAAAATGACAGAACAAAAAGTTAAAAGCTGAAATGACAACAAGCAATGCAAAATGGAGAACAGTAGGAGAACTCAGCAGAGAGAGAGAGAAATAGCTCAGGGTAACATGAGCCACTCTAACTATAAGCTTTGTCATAAAGGAAAGTTTTAAGATTAGTCTTGAAAGTAGACGGGGTGTCTGCCTCACGGACCAAAACTGGGAGTTGGTTCCACAGGAGAGGAGCCTGATAGCTAAAGGATCTGCCTCCCATTCTACTTTTAGAGACTCTAGGAACCACCAGCAGACCTGCAGTCTGAGAATTTTGCCCTCTTGGCGGTTAATTAATTTGATGAATTATGGCGACAAATAATCCCTATCCTAGCCTATCGTGTAGGTTAATACTACAGTCATGCTCCATCACCAAGCTCCGCCCACTTTAAAGAGTTCAAAGAGCACAGATTCTTGCAAACTTGCAGTTTTGGCAAAAAAGTTGAATAAAGGGTTTGAATTCAGCGTTTGTGTATTCTTTATCTAAAAGTAGGTCACTAAGCATAAAATGGCCAGGGCTGCACTTATATTATATGTTTTGACATTATTGATAATTATCAATATCGATCAATATGATTTCTGTTTTATCAATAAGCTTTTTTTCCTATATCGTCCAGTCCTAATTATAGGTTCACATCCCAAGGGATTCAGCTTAAATGAATCCAAGAAAGTTACAGAACTGAAGAGGTTTAATAAACATCTGAACAGAGCTGAGCTCTAAAGAAACCAAAGGACAAAAAAACACGACCCGTCTTTAATAGAGGTGTATAATTTGTCTTTGTTTTTAATATACATATCTAAGAAAACTTAGGTTTTATTATTACAGGTTATTTGTTCGCCCATTGGTTGTAATACATGATCTCTTTCTTAGAACTGCTGCTCCTTCTTTCAGCTGTGCCCTTTCAGGGGTCTCCATCTAACCCCGTCTTCTGCATCTTCTTCTCTCACACCATCTACCTTCATGACCTTTTTGACTCCGCCCATAAAAGATCTCTGGCAGCTCCATCCTTCTAGTGATGTTGTCACCATCCCATCCTCTGCAAAAATCGGCAAATCGCCTCCGGCTGGCCTCTCTTTCTTCACCTCCACTACATCTAACATAATGGCGACCCGTCCCTCTGATCGACTCGTTGCTCGTCACACCGGAAACATTTCTCCACCTGATCCAACCGGCCCGGACACATTTCCTCGCCCTTTTTTTTTTTTTTTTTTCCCCTCACTAAATCACTAAATCTGATAAAAGGAACCTGTTTCACCAGCACTGACAACCGTTTACGGGATTTAGTCAAAAACTTCTGTAGCTCACTTCTTGAAGCGTCACTTCTGGAATAAGTGCGTTAAATCTGTATTTAATCCCCCCCCCAGATTCGGGATCCTTGAGCGCTGCAAGGAGCTGGTGGAAGCAGGATATGACGTCAGGACGCCAGACAAGGAGAACGTCACCCTGCTGCACTGGGCGGCGATCAACAACCGCCTGGAGCTGGTCAAGTAAGACCTTCTCAATCCAGCTTTGCCTCAACCTTTTGTTTTGTGATGTTTATTTATATCATAAAAATATACAGCCGACTGTGAGCTTGATTCTCTGAAGATTTTAGCTCATGGAGCATCACTGGGACCAATATTCAGAGGATCCATCCAAAAAAGCTCTTGATCTTCTTCTCCTATTCAGACATAAAACTGTACCAAAACAGGTCAAGTTTAGCTTTTATTGAAAATAAAAACATTGAAATTAATGTGCTGAAGTGTCCATCTAAAATATACTTTTTGAACAGGTTTTTTTTTTGGACATTTCTGTCACATAATTATATCGTCACATTGCCCCTGTTCTCAAAAATTATAGCAGCCAGTAAATGGAAATTAATAAATCAGTCAAAGAAACAAAGTATTCTCACTCCACGTGTTTTTTATATATATATATATATATATATATATATATATATATATATATATATATATATATATATATATATATATATATATATATATATATATAGTTTCCCTGACTGTTTACAGGTCACGTTTAATCAAGACCAAAAGCACAGCAGCTAGTCAGGAAAGTCAGAGATTTTTCTCCGTAATAAATCACCAACTTTGTGTCTTTGACTGTTTTCTTTCAGGTACTTTATGTCCAAAGGTGCAGTTGTTGACCAGCTGGGAGGAGACCTGAACTCTACTCCACTCCACTGGGCCATCAGGTTGGAGAATTGTGGATTTCCTGATTTAATTTAGCTTTTGTTCAGTCATTTGTTGCGAAACTCGACATTTTCTTGTGAAAAAGTAAGATATCTGTGTATTTACTGTAAAGTAGTGGTGTTTAAAGGCTCCTTCTTGAGTTCATGTGTTCTTTGCAGGACATTAGACTAACTTAAAAATTAGTCAAAGACAACACAAGGAAACACAAAATGCATTTTTTTTCTTAAGTTTTTTTAATTATTATTAAGGGAGAAGAAAAATCAGAACCTACATGACCTTGTGTGAAAAAGTGATCCACCTGTTACAGCTTAACGGTGGTTTATCACACCTGAGTTCACCTTATCTAGCCACACCCAGGTCAGATTACTCCACACCTGTTCTCAATCAAGAAATCACTTAAATAGAACCCGCCTGACAAATGAAAGAACACCAACAGATCCTAAAAGGCAGGGACATCTTGCCGAGATCCAAAGAAGTTCAAAAACAAATGAGTAGGAAAGTATCTGAGGTTTATCAGGATTACAAAATCCTTTCTAAAGCTTTGGGACTCCAGCATACCGCAGTAGCTACGTTTAAATGGACAAAGTCATCAGAATAAAGGGCCGATCGGAATAAAAAATGTGTCATGTAAACAAGGCAATCAGAATATTGTGATTGGATTCAGCTCAATTGTAATAAAATTGTAATCTGAATAAGAGAGGTGGTTCATGTCAGTTGGTAATCCGATCACCGTGTTTATAAACGTTGGTCAGGATCAAGTTATTCTGAATGTGGCAAACTGACCCGAGTGCGCCCAACGTAAACGTGACGTATTTCCGCATTGTTGAGTGGCAGAAATACGCGGGGAAGCAAAACTGTCGGGGCTCCTGATAAACCTTTCTGTTTGGAAAAATAAAAGAGCTCAAAATTGTTACTTAGGCCTCAGTAAGGATTCAACCATAATTAAAACATTGTACAAGCCTGGGCGCTCGGAAGACAAACTCGTATAAAACTGCTTTGTTTACTATTTTTTCAGTAAAGACGGAAGTTCTTCTTCTGTTTTTTTTCATAGGGGAATTTGATAACTTTTCAGAAAAAGAACATCATACCAACAGTAAAACATGGTGGTGGTAGTGTGATGGTCTGGGGCTGTTTTGCTGCTGCGGGACCTGGAAGATTTGAAGCGATAAATGGACCCATGAGTTCTGCTGTCTACCAACAAACTCCTGAAGGGGATAATCTGACCATCTGTTCATGACCTCAAGCTCAAACCAACTTTGGTTCTGCAGCAGAACAATGATCCAAAACAAAAAAGAAGAAGAAGAAGAAAATCCAAATTAAGACTTTGGAGTGGCCTAGTCAAAGTCCTGACCTGAATCCTCTTAAGATGCTGTTTCATGACCTTAAAGTTGCCGATCATGCCTAAAAACCCTCCGATGAGGGTGAATTACGACAATTCTGCAAAGATGAGTGAAGCTAAATTCCTCCACCTCGCTGGAAAAGACTCACTACAAGTTACTTGTGCTTTCTTTGACTAATATTTAAATCAGTTTGATGTTCTGAAACACTTAAAAAAAACAAAGAAATCAGGAAGTGGGTGTGACACTTTGTCACACCTCTGTATTCACTTCAAAGCTGCGTCTTCTTCTTCCATTGCTCTCGCATAAAGCCGTCTCTGCTGTTGTCAGACAGGGCCACCTCCCCATGGTGATCCAGCTGATGAGATACGGAGCAGACCCCTCCATCACCGACGGGGAGGGCTACCGCTCGCTCCACCTGGCCATCCTCTTCCAGCACATGGCCATCGCAGCTTATCTCATGGCTAAGGGAGAGGTGCGACCGCACACAGCTGCATTTCTCACTCACAAATCCGTCTTTTCTCCTTTTTTATCTTCATATCTTCTTCTTCCTCCTGGCGCTTTGTTATCTTCAGGAAGTGGATGTGCCTGACTGTAACGGACAAACCCCCCTGATGTTAGCAGCCCAGAAGATTATTGGGTAAGACGCAGCAGAGTCTTCTGAAAAATCTCCTCAGATATGCAGAAAGCAGGATCCTGATGTCGGTATTCAGACTTAATGATAACGGGTCGTGTTGTTTTTCTGCTCCAGGCCTGAGCCCACAAACTTTCTCATCAAGAACAACGCCTCGGTGAGCGCCGTGGACAAAGTGAACAGGAACACGCCGCTGCATTGCGCGGTGCTCGCGGGAAACGTCGACGCTGCCCACATCCTGTTGGAGGCGGGGGCCAGCGTGGACGCCGAAAACGTCAACGTGAGTTTCACAACTTCCGGGTTCTCACATTTCAGAGTGGGGCTGAACAGTTACCCGCATTTTACAATATAGTCACAATTTTAATTAACGCAATTTCCAAATAGAGGTCTTCAAATTTTTTTGGCTATGTAACAGTTAATGGATCAGACGCGTCCTTTAGGTGTCGGTAAAATGTTTAAAGTGGGTTATCCTCCACTCCAGCTGCAGCAGAGAGATAATCTAATTTTATTATTTGTTTGAGAGTTCATGTATATTTTTTATTTACCAGAAACTTTCAGGAATCTCACCATGGCATTAAGTAGCGGTAAAGCTGTGTAATACATAGACTTGTTTGTTGGTTGCACTTTATGTTCAACAAGCATTGATGTCCAACTCAAAAAGTTTTCTCTTTTATTCTGATTAATAAAAACTGTTGCATTTCTTGTTTTAAATAGTCCTCGTTTACAAACATCTTTATCTAGAGTCTATTTTTGTTGATTGTGGTTAATGCAGAGGAAAGTCAAAATTAAATCGCAATTATGGTCGGAATATATCGCAATTTAGATTTTTGGCAAATTCCTACAGGCCTATTTCAGAGACGGATGCAGGGTTCACTTTGTCTGGCTCTGTGGGACAGACGGAAAAAAAGCTGCACTGTTTGGGCTTCAGACAACCGGGTTTGCCTCTCTTTGCTACTTTTAAATGTAGAATTACTTAATGTTGATCTCTTTGTGCTTCAAGTAAATAACCTAGACGGATGGGTCCAAAGTTTTCTAAGCAAACCCAGCAGATTGCATCGAGTCATTGACGCCTGCGCGGCGACGACTTTGCAGCAATCCCTCCTAACCGAGCATGCATGTAGCGACAGTGGAGAGGAAAAGTCTGTTTTAACAGGGAGAAACCTCCATCTGCCTCGACTGACAGACAATTCATCATTTTAATTGTTGAAAGCGTTCTTAGTTTACAGCATTTCTTCACACATGCCTGAAACGTTTGTCCAGTGCTGAATATTTATTAAATGAGGATATTTTGAATTTGTCCTTACTTCCTGCTTTCCTCCTCAGGGTCACACACCCATCGACCTGGCCCACCAAGTGAACAGCCCGCTGCTCATCCACATGCTCAACGTCGTCAAAAAGGAGAGAATCAGCTCCAATTCCCGCTGTCTACGCCTTATCGTCCGATACAAGGTGCAGATTTAAAGCTCGACATCATACATGAGCAGAAATCAGAACGAGTAATACAACATAACATTGTTTTGTCTGATATTTCTAAAGGTTTTGGTGCTGTTCCTATTTAACACAGCCATATTTGGATGTGTTGGTGCAATCTTTGACATGAACTCAGAGTCCTGGTTGCTCAAAAGTATCCTGCTGGCCTGCGTGGTGGGTGTGATTAACTTAGCCTCGAGGTGAGTTACCCTGTTACCTGCCTGACAGATGGAGATGGAAATGCAAGAGTTTTCATGTTAATCGCCACTATTTGCATTTAAAACAGGAATTTCCCAAACCCAGACTTTCAGTCTCTGCTGCTGCCTTCGGCTCTGATGGCTTCGGTGTTCTGGATGATCGTCACCTGGTGTCTCTGGTTCCTGCCAGATATCCTTTCCTAAAAGAGGTTATTTTCCAACACAACAGGGTTTTTTTTCGTTGAATACGCTCCATCATTCAGGTGGTTCACCCAATATTCACGACTTAAGCTACTTTAATTTTGTTTTATCTGTTTTTTAATGCAGGGATTATGATGCTGATGACCTTTTTTATTTACACAGAGACAATGTGCAACATTTCATTGGCCTTTTTCAAAGGAAGGATGCAGGTTGTAGTAATAATGCTCATTTCACCTGTTTATTATGTTAATTAAATTTAACTTAGCAGAGATTTTGAATTAATGATAAACCAGTGTAAAAACTAGTTACATTTATTTACATGCTATACATATCCAATAAATCATGATTAACTGCTCAATCGACCGATATATATCGCCCAGCCGATATTTTTTTTTTTTTCCTGTATCGGTGTCGGTCTGAAGCTGATTTAAAATCAAGTTTTGATACTTGTGCAACATTTATTATAGTGTTGTCATGTAAATGGAGGAAGAAAATACAATATCGGCCTCAAGAATCGACCCCCCAAAAAAATCGGCAGCACATATCGGTATCGGTTTGACTGATGGCAGAATAATCTGTATCGGCCTTGAAAAAAAACCTGCATAGGTCGATCTTTAGCTCAAGCCATTGTTTTACACACACCCATTCATCACTGTTGGATAAATCTGCTTAGATAACATCCATTTTGGCCAGTAGTGCAAACATTGTAAAAGTACCACATGTTATAATCTCATTACTCTGATTTAAACTGGTTTATCGTTTGATTCGACAGTTTCTAGTTTGCTAATTTACGCTAATTTAGGGTTGCAAAGAGTTTGAAAGTGTCAAACTGCCTTTGCAAATCCAGAAGCCCTGAATTCTTCTTCCTGCCTCTGAGTATCCAGTTCATCTCTCAAACCTCAGCGTGCAATCAAACAAGTTTGATTCTCTTCTTTTCCTTAACCTAAACCTACATCTACCCAGCACGACAGTTCAGGTTCTGTTCACCCTCAATGCCACCGCTCTTCTCTACTGCTTCCTTCGGACCTGCAGGACGGACCCCGGTTTCATCAAAGCCACAGAAGAGCAGAAGAAAATGGTGGGAAAGGTCTTTAAATTTGTCGCCCAGTTAAAGCCGCCGTCCGTAGGACTGTTTCCACAACTTGATGAGACTTTCTTTTGCGTTTGGGATTTCAGAACGTGGTGGTGCTGGCTGAGGCTGGCTGTTTGGACACCAGAGTGTTTTGCACTTCTTGTATGGTGAGGCATTACACCCAAAGACCTTCTAAACCTCGTTAAATCATGCCGGTAATCTGAGCTAGCTAAAATCATGTTTTTGCAGATAAGGAAACCGATGAGAGCGACTCACTGCTTCAGCTGTGACGCGTGCGTGGCAAAGCAGGACCACCACTCCACGTTGACCAACTCCTGCATAGGTACGGCTGAACTGGTGGATGGTGCACAGCTTTTTTTAAAAAAATTTTTAAAGTTACCTCGGAAGGTTGTTGCAGTTCCCTGGAAATGTCAAATCTGCATTTAGTTGGTTTAAAAAAACATTCAGCTACATTTTTAGTGTAATAAAATATTTTATATAAATGCAAAAGAGTTTTGACAGGTGCAACAAACATGGGGGACACACATTTCCTGGCCAAATCTTTTATTTCAACTCTCTAAGAATAGGCATCCAATTAATTAGTCATTAAAGATGCTTCTTCCAAAAGCTTAGTGTTTAAACTTGTTGCCGTTCACCAAATAATTAATCTACACACAAGTTTTTTTTTTTTTTTTAAACAAACGTTTTGGTAATTCTTTCCCCCCAATGTATTGAAAATACAAACCATTGCAGCAATAATTCAAACTTCGTTTAGATGTGGGCAACCTGGGAAATGAGTGCGTCGCTGTGATCAAAGTGGCCACCAGGGGTCAGCGGTAGATTGGGAAGATTTGGCAGCTTCTGCTTCCTCACATGCAAACTGAAACCATGCAGGTGCAGAAATAAAATGGGATTATTGAGAAAAAATCAGCTTTTTTTTTTTACGTTATTCTAATTATATGACCAGCACATGTATAATATGGCTGGGTCGTCTGATCTGCAGACTAATTTTCTCTGGGATCAGACAGTTTCACATTTAGCTCAATTTTAGGATGAATAGAACAGAAGGAAAAGTAAGCTTGTGAGAGAATTAGTCATTCTGAAGAGAATCAACGGAAACCTCTACCTCCTTTCTTCCTCCTTCCCTCCTTACCTATCCTCCCTCCTTGCTTTTCATCCCTCCCTTCTTTCCTTCCTTTCTCCCTTTTTTCTTTTGTTCTGCTTCTCTTCCCCCCATCAGTTATTGAAACATACCTGATGTAACTTGGTGTTAAAAGGGAAGGTTTTTGACTAGGGCTGGACGATAATTCAATAACAATATATATAGACGTATATTGATGATAGAAAAAAAGGGTCAATAAAAAGTTCAGTAAAATAACAGTTTTCCTTCCTTTTGCATTATAGCCATGTAGGTTAATATTAGTCATTACATCCTCTCAACCAATCACAACGCTCCGTCACCAAGCTCCGCCCCTTCAAAGAGTTCAGAGAGCACATGATCATTTTCGTTTTTGAAAAACTTGCAGTTTTGGTAAAAAGTTGGTTGAATAAAGGGTTGAGTTTGTGTTCTGTATGTAAAAATAGGTCGCTGAGCAACAGCATAAAATGACCAGGGCTGCACTTAGAATTTAGAATTAGTTGATAATTATCAATATTGACCAATATGATTTCTATTTTATCGATATGCTTTTCTTTCTATATCGTCCAGCCCTAGTTTTGGCCCAATCACTTGCTAAATACAATCTAAAAAAAAAACCTAAAATGCAACTTTCTACCTAAATGTTGAACTTTAGGTTTTCTCATTTACGTTGTTCAATATTAGTGTAAATAAAAACTAAACACTTAAGATGCTGAGCATGAGCTGATGTCTTTAATGCTCTTAATCGTGTTTTAGGTGCGAGGAATCACCACTACTTCGTCCTGCTGCTCCTTTCCATCTCGCTGCTGGGGTCCTGGATGCTCTACGGCTGTTTTCGATGTGAGCGACTCGACCGCGGTGTGAGCAGAGGAGCTGACAGACCCGTGTAGTGAACAGAAATGTCGCTGTGTGCCTTTTTTCAGACTGGAGCAGACACTGTCCGCTGCATTATGAGGATCAGGGCCTGTGGGGCGCCCTGTCTGCAGCGGTCGGCTGCTCCCCCTGGGTGCTCGCCATCTCCGTGCTGTCCTTCTACCATACCTGCTGGTCCACTTTGTTCCTGATCGGGCAGCTTTACCAGGTGACGGACGGGTTTCTGTGGCCCACGCATACCTCTTAGTTAGCGGGGAAACTCTAAACCTCCAGTGTTAATTTTGACAGCAAATTCTGATTTAGTCTTAGTCTTTTGAGTAACACACCATTTAGTTTTAGTTATATTTTAGTCATCTGAAATCTTTTAGTCTTAGTCTAGTTTTTGTCGACTAAATGTCAAAAGAGTCTTAGTCTAGTCTTAAGTCTTTTAGTCTTAGTTTAGTCTCAGTCTAGATTTGAATTAGACTTGAATTTCCCCTTGAGGATCAATAAAGTATCTATCTATCTAGATTTAGACACAGATTGAACAGTTACAGATACAAAACATGTATTTTATTTTAAATTTCAAAACCATTAACTGTGGCTTTGCTCCCTGAAAAAGTGCATTCTCCCTGAATGACATTTTCAAGATGTTAATATTGAAATGGATAAATCACTCAAAAAACATTAAGAAAAATAAAGTGCAATTCTCAAAAAAAAACAAAAAACTATTGGTTATAATGCCATTGCACACAAGGTATCTAAATACAGAAAATTCACTACTGTTAACATTACATACGTTCACATACCTCAAGATAAGTTAAATAACTGCTAGGCTGGAATGCCTTACAAAATCAACAAGGTTTGAACAGATTAGTGCAATTCTCAAATGTAGAATAAAAGATTGGCTGTAATGCCATTGCACACACTACCAAAAAAATACTCCTCAATGTTCAAGTAAATGAAAAAACCCTGCTCTCTTTGGCATTGGAAGTACAGGTAAAGATCACATTAAACTAAAACCTCTACATCTAAACTGATTTAACAAATACAAGATAACTGCAAATTGATCTGAAATTGGTTTTAATCAGTTGGCGAGGAAAATAAAACCTTATATCTGCAGGTAGTTTCAGAGAAAACAGGTTACGTTAGAGGTCTTTAGACCCATTAAACCTCTGAAACCAGTTAGACTGGATTTCTAATCTCCTGCTTTTGTTCATTAGATGGACATCTCGTCTGTGGAATAAATGTTTCCTCATTTCTTTACTTTTCCTTTCTTTTTTGGGGCAGATTGCATTCCTGGGATTAACCACAGCAGAGAGAACAAATCTGATATACCAGCAAAGGAGGATGAGACAATCTGTGTCCCTGAGACAAAATCCCTTCAAGTGAGTTCAGTAATGTTCCTTTCATGCGTTACTGTAGCGCCGCAGCGATAATAGATAGCTGAGGGGGACTGAGTGAAGTTTTATGGGTCGAGATGAGGCAACATCAATATGAGGACAGATGTTTTTTTGTCATATTTTTAATTTACTTACAGATCTATTTTATTATAATTCAACTTGGACATTGTTTTTAGTTTTAGTTACATGGTTTTCAGTTGGAGATCCCTGAATTAAGCCATTTTCGGACTATAAGGCGCACTTAAAATCGTTAAACTTTCTCAAAAATTGACGGTGCGCCTTATATCTGATTACTGTTGTGTTTACTGACTGATTTTATGTGGTACAATGCACTCAAAAATCTGTTAAAATGTGTAAGGACGACTTTGGTTAGCAACGAAGCTGCTCCGCTCAATAGATATTTGGAGCATTATGGTACACTGTGTTACTACCTGATAGGACCCCTGAGCTGTCTACCAGACTGCCTGACTGTAATGTCTAAACTAGAAGTGCATTCATGTCAGGCAGCCTAGAGTATGCGCTAGCAACAATAAACCTAGTAAGTTAAAGACAAAATAAACGTAACTTTTAACTGAATTATGTTAGAAACAGGCCAGTGTAGTCGCTTAGCTTAGCTTTTCATTTTATTTCCTCCTTAAGGTGACCAGATTTGATTTCTCTAATGAAAACTGGGGACGTCTCTGATTTTGTTAAGCAGAGAATCTCTGCCTGGGGGTTGGTTTGTTTTGTCTGAACTGCAACGCTGACGGGGGGCGGGGATAATGCGTTCAGCAAAGCTCTATTACACCAGGACAGCAGCAGGACCGAGTAAATACCTCTTGTTGCGTTAAACCTTTTTACTCCATCATGATTCACAGAAATCGGGGACATCTGGTCACCCTACCGGAGGGACGGAGTGATATTACACACTTGGGAAGAATATGTAACACGCCTTATAATCCGGTGCGTCTTATGGTCTGAATAAAATATGGTAAACGTCTTCTTCCATCTGAAAACAACTCAACCCAAACGTAAATGCCAGTGGTCGGTATTTTCTCGCCTCTAGAACCGGTTTCTTTACGGTTCTGAGAGTCCTGGCCCGTCCTCATCCCCTGCTCCAGTGTGGACACCAGGTGGAAATAAAACCTGGACTCTGCGCTTGCTTGTTGACCTAAAGGCTGGAAACAACCTGTCAGTCTGAGGCTTTCTTCCTAAAAGTTTCCCCGCCTGATTGTCTGTTTCCGGCCCGTCTCTCCGCAGCATGGGCGTGGTGCAGAACCTGCTGTCCTTCTTCCAGCTGCGCTGCTGCGGCCTCTTCAAGCCGGCCGTCGTCGACTGGACGACGCAGTTCCAGCCCCAACGCGACCAGTACCTGTTCGAGCAGATCAACATGGTCTGACCTCGCCTCCAACCCCGCAGGTCCGGGTCGGACTCTGCTTCTGGACCAAAAGCGCAAGAATGTATTTATTTTTATTTCCCTCCTTTAGTTCTTTGTGAAGAGAGAGTCAAAGACATCAGAGGTCAGAAGAATACAACGGAGGTTTGATCGGCCTGGTCTCTGTACGGTCTGCAGCTGCCTTACGCTCCACCGATGGGAGGGAAAAGGGTTCTGGACATTTTGTGCTGTTTTTATGAACACATTAAGCCTATTTTTTATCATCCAGCAAAAGGAAAAAATCTTTGTATGTGTAAGCGGTTCGGTTTTATGACGTTTCATAACAAATGACCACTATTATATTCTTCAATAAAGCAATCTTGTGTCTGTCTTTTTTAACTGGGTAAAATTACTTTTAATTAGGTCTGGGTTAGAAAAAAAGAGGATAAAATTCCGGATTAACAGTTTTTATGTTAGATTTTAAACTGCTTTGCATGAAACTGCAGCTTTTGCTTTAATTTGAACCACATGCCTTTGCTTAATTGTTTAGAGAGAGATTAATTTAAAGCTGTTGCTGGTAGTGCTTATTTCACTAATTAGCTTTGTAAAAAATCTATAACGGAGTGCCTTCATACATCCGTCGTATTCTAAGTGGAAGACGATGGATGTACGAAAAATCTATAACCTTAATAATCTTTTATTAAAGAAGATGCATTGCATTTACAAGGTAACCATAAAATAACTTTAACCAAGAGATTCATTACAAATGGCCGCCTTTAAAATAAACCTCCATTCAGGATGTTTTTTTTTTTTATCATGTAACAAAATGCTTTTATTTATTGTTATGAATATGTTTTTCCCATTGTTTTCAACATTATTTAATTTTTTAAATGTTGCTGCCGAGGGTTTTCTCTGGTCGCCTATTTTCCAGCGTTGAGGAGCCGTGGTTGGGTTCGAGCTTCAGCAGGACCACCCGGTTTACTCCCGTTCCTCCAACATGGCCTCGTTGCCCAGACCGAACCCTTTAGGGCCGAAGTTCTTGGCGTAGCAAACTGAAAATTGAAACATACACTTGTTTATGCTCTACCGTAGCTTCTGTGTCTTTAAAATGTTGAATCTTAAACTTTACTCTGTGGGTCTCCAAGTTTACACACTCCCTGCTGTAGCAGCTATGGAGTAAGATCACTGTCAAAAATGTATGCGTAGGTGTCTGAATTTGTAAATATAAATGGCTGAGTTCACATGTATGTATGAGTTGACAAGGAACAAATACAAATTTTTAATTTATTCACGTTTATTGATTTAAATGTACAAATTCAGACACCTACGCATACAGTTATCTTACCCCATACATGCTGTGTTTTGGAGACAGAAAGTGAAATCATAACCTTTGATTTGACAGGTATCCTGTAGATACATCTACAGATACATCTGTTAGGTTGTGAGAAAGCAATTTTTAATCTGGCTTCATCGTTTAGTCTTTTTGAACTCATACATTGCCATTGATGGCACTGAATCTGAATAAACTGAAAAATAATCCAGCTGTTATACAAAGATCTCATCCTGTAACTGAAGCCATAGATTTGCAGGAGGCAATGTGAAAAGATATCAGGTAATTAAAACAATAAATGCTTTACGCATTTACGCTTAATAAATGCTTTGAACTATCTTGAAGCCTGTGCTACAAGACTGGATATGAAGAGACATTTCTAAACATTTTTATTACATAAAAGCAGGACTTCTGCTTTGGATCGGCCTAAGAGTTCAGACCATGTCTGCAGGGAAGCTGTTGGACAAGAGTCCGAGCAAAGCATCAAATCATGATGGGATGTTGGTAGACTACAATAACAAAGAGTGATACTTAAATCAAAAACACTTAGTTTAAGAAGTCAGTTTATTAAAGCTTTTTACCTATTTTTTCTAATTTTCAAATATATCAGTTTATGATTTGATTAGGACTGAATATGTGACTCATTAAGGAAGAAAAACTGTTTTTATACATTACAAAATCCTTCCCCAGGGGGCAACCTGTGGAACCAAACCTACTATCCTGTGTTTGCATGTATGGATGAACGTACGAACATACCTTTACAGTACAGCTCTCCATCCTTGTCTGTCACCGTGGTCGACTCCAGACTCTTACCACACAGAGCGCAGCGGAAACAGGTTTTATGCCAGGCCTGAACACAGAATAAGTCAGTGGGGATTGTAGTCAGATGGGTTTCCATCAAAAGTCCCATCCCAGGAGTGATTTAAAGAAAATATGTGTGTGTATATATATATATATATATATATATATATATATATATATATGGACTGTGTATAAAAATCGATGCAAAAAATATATTGATGTTCTTAAAAACTATTTGATGTTGATATTCTGGCTTTATGTGTGTGTGTGTATATATATATATATATATATATATATATATATATATATATATATATATATATATATATATGTATATATATATATATATATATTTAATTTTTTTAAATCTGTCTTTCAATTTCGAAATACCTCCTAACCCCTAGGGGCGTTATTACATTCCGCCATTACTGTTTACAGAGAAGAAGTGCAAGTGAGACGAATTTGCGGAATGCCCGACAGGATTTTAAAAGCTCCTTCGTCCCTAAAATCAGACGTTTGGGCACATTTTTGGTTTCTCTGACACGTTAAATGCATTGAACCAAATGCACTTTATTTTCCTGTTAATATATCAGTGTTCAATAAGTTGAACATAAATATAATATTTGTGGCTGGTTTTGTTGATTGAATGACTTTGAGCATTAATTTGAAAGTAATAAATATCCATATTGGAGAATTTAGAGAGACCAATTAACCTAACAGTCATGTTTTTGGACTGTGGAAGCCGGAATATATATATATATATATATATATATATATATATATATATATATATATATATATATATATATAAATTCCAATTTTAATTACTTGATTTTATTGACTAATCCTTTTTATTCAGTTCAGCTAAAAAAATACTTGGTCCATCCTTAAGGGAAATTAAGGGTTGTTACTCATGCAGGTTTCTTCAATGCGTTGTAGGTGCTGATGGCTGTAGGCAGGAAGGAAGGATCTCCTGTAGCGGTCTGTATCTCAGTGGTTCTAAAGAAGACCTCTGACTGATGTCTGATGAAGAGGATGCTCAGGGTTCTTTGTAAAGTTCTTCATTTTATTAAGAATCTATCTCTGCTCAATCATCTCCAGAGGTTCTGGAGGACTCCCCAGAACAGAACCAGCCTCCTTTATGAGCTTGTTGAGATGTTTTAAGTCACTGGCTCTGTGCCCTCTAGTTTAAAATTAAATGTTCAGTTTTTTTATGACTATTAGGGGAACTTGATAAACTGTTAAAGAAATAAACATTATGCTTGACAGCTCTACTGTTAAGGTAACCCATCAGAAAGTTAAAATATGCATTATTGTGACTTATTGCTGGTGTAAACTAATGTGTATTCCCCTGCTTAAGTATTTTATTATTGAAAGCTGTTTAATGGATCTGATGGATATTTTTCAAAGCATGTTTCAATGATGTGTTGTAGCTCATCTGTTCCCCCCACTAAGTCTAATTCCTGCAGAGGATCTTTGTCACTCTATTCTCTCCCTGTGCACCCAGAAAGCTCAGATCTTCTGGATGTAACACCGGAGCAGTTGTGCGTGTGGTCCGGAGCGGGAAATCATTCAGACTGAAGAGGTTTGGGTCCAAGGCTGCTGTCGGTCTGCGAGGACTCCGGGATGAGAAGCGGACACTTGAGGCCGGCGGCCGTGTTTGAAACCGATGGAAAGAGGAACCCAGCCTCACTCAGAACCAGAATATCCAGGGACGGCTCTCACCTTTCCTGCTCCCATCACCTTCTCGGCTGCGTACACGGCTTTGGAACAGCGAGGGCAGCGGTCCGAGACGCCAAACTTCTGCGAAAACTTGCTGGCGTTGGGATTTGAAGAGGTTTGTCGGGGTTTAGAACTAAAAAAAAATATATAACAATTTTAAAGAGGTCCTGGTCAACAATTCCTCAAGTGTTCTGGGGGTAACCACATAAAAACACAAAAAAAATAAATTTCTGGGAATTTTTCGCCTCTATTTCCTTACTTTTCAGGCTATTGCTGGGCCTTGTTCAGAGGAATGTTTTGCTTTTAATTTATTCATCTAAAGTTTATGCATCATTTTGACAATTTAGTGTAAAACCCTTGTTAAATCCTTGATGTTTGAGGATTAAGACCAAAGGAAAAGACCTTTAGAAACCCAGAAGAATGGTAAAGTCCAAACGTTTTGCCTCCTCTGAAGTATGGTGGGCTTCAAGCTTTTTGAATAGAACTAAAGTTTGAGGTATTAGATCGACGAATCAGCACGTAGCACCCTTGTTTTTTTGTTTTACCCGTACTTTTGTGGTTCTGCATCCTGTCCCGGAGGATCAGAGCTCAGAGCTCCAGCTCCTTGTCCATATCCATAGCCCTTTGGCCCATACTTCTTCCCGTAACACGACTTGCAGTAAATCTCGGACTCGTGCGCAGCAACCGTGGTGCTGTCGAGTCCTTTCCTGCAGCTCACTGTGGTAAAAAAAAAATAGACAATAATTATTTTAAGTTTCATCCATGTTTATCCAGTTTGTTGAATGTCGTTCTGGAGGAGGGAAAGTTAAATAAAGCTCCCACCTAGCTGGGGTTATCAGTCAGCGGCGACAACACACAAAGTCAGATGTCTCCTGTTGCTATTTTCAGGAGGACACTGGGAGTGTGAAGGGAATGTTGGAGAGAAGATGAACACTTAGCAGGTGGGATGAGTTTATCACAGAGGCCTTTCAGAGCTTCCCGGTGGAATAATCCATCAGTCACACCGACGGCAACAAGCCGGGGAGGGTTGGAGTTTGTGCAGAGGACAGGAAACCTTGCAGATGGATTCAGGCCATCTTTACTTATACGCTTTATCGAAATATAACCACGTCCTTCAGTGTATATTGGGAGTTTGTGCAATAGACAGCGTTTTGAGAGCGCATCACTAATCAGTAAATGCTGTGCATGCATAAATAATTTTATCCCAGTGTAAACACAGCTGTTCTGCTGCTGGGCTCAGAGGTTTGTTGGAGAATATTAGTGAGCAGAAAGCACCCTGAAGACCAAGGAGTGCGAGGAGAGAAAGCAGGGGGAACGTTTCCAACAGGATTAGGATAGAAAACACCTTCATTGCAAAACGGGAACTAAAAGTAGGTAAAATACACAAAAAATGTGTGTATTTTTCTTTGATTTGAGCTGGTAAATCAGACTATTTGCCAATGGAACAAGATTTTTGCACTTAAAATAAGAACAATTCATCTCCATCATCTTATTTTAATTGCAGGATGTCTGATTATGTTATTTTAGGGGTAAGAATTCTCATTCCATTGGCAAATAGTCTTATTTAGCCGCTCAAATGAAGGAAAAATATACAAATTTTAAGAAAATTTTATTTACTTTCAGTTCCCTTTTTACAGTGCAAGCTTGGAACAAACTCCCAGAGCTCGGTTCGGCCACCTAAACTCAGCAGACAGGAAACAGAGAGCATGGAGGTAGCTTTGCAGGAGCTGCAGAGGCTCACTGCTCAGGAGGTACAGTCTGTGGCGCTTCTTCGTAAATCGGCCCGTTACGAAAGAATGGAGAGAACAAAGCTGGGGATGGAGGAAAGCCACAAGAAGTCCCGCTTAAAGTTAGCCACAAGCCGTGTGGGGCTCAGCCAACAAGTGGAAGAAGTTGCTCTGCCCAGATGAGACCAAAACGCTTTGTGTGGCTGAAAACGAACGCTGCACGTCGCCCTGAACAAAGCATCCCCAGGATGACACGTTTCCACTGCAAGGACCCCGAGTCGGGTCCCAGTTGAGCAAAAGAAAACTGGTTGGAGGCTTTGAAACAGCTTGAGATTGAAGAGGAGGAACAACAGCTCCAACCATAAAGCCAGAGGGACGGGGAAGGGTTTATGTTCAAATGTGAATCCAGGAGACAATCTGCAGCCAGACCCGAACATTAATGTCCGCAGACTCTCTCCACCCGATCTGACTGAGGATGAGCTATTTTGCAACAACAAATAAAGGGAATAATCTCCATCTCCAGATTTACAAAGCTGGTATAGAGAGAAGGCAGCAGTAGGGTCAGTAACGCAGATCTGAAAACAGTTTGATTTCAGAGCGCATTGTTAAAGCGTGCTCCAACCTGGGAAATAATAATAATTTTGTCAGAAAGTTATAAGTTTAGACACCCGGGGTGTTGAGGTCAGATTCTATTAGAGTTTGCTTTATTTAAATCCTCTTTTCTGCTTTTTAAGGACGGAAAAAAAAATTACTTAGTTAGAATCTTTGCTCTAAATGTGTATTAGATGTTGACTTAAAAACGTTAGTAGGAAAAGTTTATTATTACCAAAGACAAGAATTTATATTTATTTATTTAGGAATTTTTTTTTAACTGAGGAAGTTAAATGAACAGAAAGAGTTAAATAAGATTAAATACATTAGAAATAAGAAAATAAAATGTGCATTAGATGTAAATCCTGTTCATAATGGCCACTTTTACTGCTGTTCTGGCTCCACCTAACACGCACTATCCCTTCGGTAAATGCATCTTAACTTTTCTAAAGGTCGATCTTAAAGTTAGGAGAAGAAAGAGCTGGCGTCCTTACTGCAGATGAAGCAGGTCTTGTGGAAACTCCTGCTGTTGCACTGGATCTCCTCGGCGTGGTACACCGTCTTCTCACAGGCCGCACACTTGGCGCCTCCTCCCCAGTTCGGCATCTTTCAGACCTCCTCTGGATTTTCTTTCTCTCCTGCTACAAAGTCCTGAACGTGAGGCTGGAAATTCACAAATGTTTCTGTTATTTGTTCGCCAGCATAGCACAAATAACACCTATCACAGGTCTAAAGTCAAAGTCAGCGACCATATGAGCAATATCCCTGAAAATCCAACATTTTGTTTTAAACTCAGAATCTGGAATTCAAAAGGTAAGATGTTTGATTCTGAAAATATCCTTCCCATATTCTCCCTTTCCATCCATTTTTACTAGTGAGTTTAATTTTTTCTTTTAACAAGGAAAAAAAACCTGTTGATTGGCGCACAGGCCCACAAAAAGTGACACTAAATTGTTTTCTCATTTTGATTTTGGCTCCTCATGCCGGGTGTTTTTCCAAAAAGCCTAAAGAAGAGGCTGTAAAGGTCAGACGGGCCTCCTGTCCGACATTCCAGTTTCCACCCGTCGCTTCACAGCACCGGTATGCGGTATTTAGAAACAACTTCGCACATGTTGGAAAGTTTCCTTTCCAACATGAACCTTTTAGAAGCGTGAAGCAGCCATTCCCCTGATTGGTCCGGGGAGCTGCCTGCAGACATAAAATGGATCCTTACCTTGAGTCCAAGCCTGTGTGCTGGATGTGGCGGCTCACTCCCCCCCCAGGCGGGTTAAATACTCTCCATCCCACCATCAGCACAGACCGCCGGTGACGCTTCCTCCTAAAATAACCCGTGACAGAGTCGCGCCCTCCGACCCTTTATCACCGGCCCAAAGAGGCCTGGACACCAGGAGCTCAGACATTTGTTCTGGAGACGGAGACGCACAGGGAGCTCTGACAGCTGCATCCACACAATTCAGTTTCTGTTCGGTTTATTTATATAGAGCTCCAATTCACAACACGTCATCTCAAGTCAGTTCTCCATCCAGACAGATTGGTTACAGGTTTCCTGTCTAAGGAAATCCAGCAGGTTTGCATCGAGTCGTTGGCTTGCAGAGATCGCTCCTCCTGGATGAGCATGGAGCCACATTGGGTGGTTGACTTTGCAGCAATCCCTCATACTGAGCATGCATGAAGTAGAAGCCTCTATGGCATCTCTGGGATTAAACATCACGACTCCAACATGTAGACAAGCGAACGTTTTTTGACCGAGAAGCTAAAAACATCTTTTAGCTTCTTTGTTGATGCACATTCCTCCTAGGCCGTGGGGCATGCCTTGAAATTGTTAACTTTTACAAAACATATCAAAAAACTACGCAATTTTCACAGTAGTTATCATTCATGGTATGTTTATTTCAAAAACAAAATGTTCCAGATACAGAAGCTGCACATTAGTAAGATAGGAGCCCTTAAAAGTAGTTTGTGGACCAACCATTTTCTGCCATGTTTTCTGTTGACTCAGTTCCTACTTTGGCCACATTGGCGCTGTTTTCCAAGATGGCAGCCCCCATTAAAATGCTGCATACACTTGTTACCTAATGAAAAAGGACAATGAGCATCACTATCAGAGGCAAGTTTTCGAAAAATAAATGATTGTACGAAAGAATGGTTATCCTTGGAAGGGATTTGTCTCAATGTGGAAAAAGATTTAGCTAGTGACTGTGATAAATTGCTTGCTGATGCTGACCACACACACACTACCACTACCGGCAGTATCTTCAAATTTTTGAAATTTGTTAACTATATACATTTGGCTTGTAAAGGGTTAATGAGCTTATCGAACAACTGGAGCATTCAATGTTTGGAATAGAAACCATCCATTTAACCAATTTTTCAGTTCATTTGATTACGAGGGGTTTGCAATCAGGTGGAGAGATAAACAATAAAAGATATATTTTTGGATCCATCTGTCCATTAAAGGGTTAATAAACTGGTCTAATGATAAGAATATTTCACTTTTTGAAGGGAAACCTCCAGTATAAATCAGGAAACACTTAAATGTATTTTACATATCTATTTGTTTGGTTTGTAGACAGGTATGTTATGGTAAAGAGCAAAAACTGAGAATTAGCATTTTCACTCATGATTTGGCCCGTAAAGGGTTAATGTGCAACTTTAGCATCTGGAACATTGCATACCCTCAAATTACCTAAGATCAACTATCATTTTGTAGTTTTGAGATATGTTCAACAAAAGTAATTTTCTAAGCAACTATTTCTGGCATGCCCCACGGCCTATCCAAGGCATGGATGTCTGAAGGGTTGGGCTCTTAATCGTTCAGCTGCACCGCTCTGTTTACAGGATCACGCAACCGAGCATCTTTTAGTTTTAGGAACAAGAACTGGGCGCCCGCAGTACTTTTGAATTTTGACGCATCATTTAAAAAATAATTTTGTCTTTTTCAGTTCAGAAGTGTCTCAAAACATTGCATTGACGGTGTCAACAAGTCAGTTTGAGATAATTAACGGTTTTGTTTTTACACCACTGGGCTATTGTGATGCTCTGTTTGCTAGTTTCAATAAAAAGGAGCTGACTCGTCTTCAGGTTGTCCAAAGCGCTGCTGTCAGACGACCGGCTCGCTCAGAGGAACTCCTTTAACCTGTTTTAAAGTCGCTAAGCTGGCTGCAAATCAGATCCAGATTTATTTTTGTTTTAATTACTGCTACAAAGCAGCTTAAGACGTTTTAAAGCTTTTATTTATAGTTGAGCTTTTACAATAGGTCTTTATGACCACAGTGTGTTGTTTTCTGCGTAATTTGTTGGGTTACTCTTTTGTGACGTATGTCCCCAAAGGAAACATTTCAGTTCTATGAATCTTAGCACATTAGCACCTATTTTTGGAACAATTTTGTTTCCAAGATTGCACCTCATTTCTTGGTGTTTAGATGGTGGCACTAAAAAAAAGGTGAAGACCAAAATGGCCAAGACTTAAAGACAAAAAATAAAATAAAGAATAATAGGGAAACCTCGTGAGCGTGATTAGGTCTGAGAGAATATGGACATGGTCTGAATTAGAGGATGGACAATCAAAACCCACAGAGACATTTTTCCCCTCGGTCCAGCTGCACAAATACATACACAAAAGCTTGTTTCATAGTATGCAATAGGAAATATATATATTTTTCTATATTATATATATATATATAACAGTTTTTATTGTTAAACCAAACATATTTTTATGTGTAGGTTTAATGCATTTTCTTCAATTGGACATTTGATTTTTATAGCAAATGGCATCAAAATGCCGAAAAAGCAAGTCGTTTGCAACCTATTGACAAAAATATACTTCATTTATATATAGTAAAATATTCTATATACACCACTAGTTTATTTCTTTCTGGAAATGTTCTGCATATATTGCAGAACTAAATGCATCCTAAAGCTAGCAATTTTAAATTACCTTTACATTTAGAAACATTGACCAATTTCCCCCCCTAAGTTTTTAAGAGCCAAAGGTTGCAGACCCCTGATAGGGAGAAGGAACACAACTGAGAAGGTTCACGTATTTAGTGATATAGTGAGACATTTGTGGTAGACCCACTTCAGTTCTGAAGGGAAAAAAAAGTAGCAGAAAATAGTTAATTTTTTTTCCTCCATTGATTTAATGACCTGCGATTTAATCTGTTTTTAAGTCTTTAATTTTGATGCATTGTGGCTAAAGAATAACATGCAAGCTAATGTCAAATTAAATGTCAAATCATACCTGATTAGGTCATAAAGGTATCAATCCAAATGTTCAGTGATTTATAGCTGAAGAAAACCCATTTAGACAATTATGACAAGAAAAATCTACTTATTAGCATGACCAGACGAAAACGTTTAAGTTTGAATTTAAACCGCGGATTATCAGATGACCCTTTCTATCCTCTACATTACTAGATTCAACTGCAAAGGATCTGATATTTCATGAAGTCAGAAGAAAGCATGCGAGTTGACGTTTTTACATAAAATTCATTAACATTTATTCAACATTTTACAAATAGCAACAGGTCACAACCCAAAGATTATCTTTTTTTTTAATTTTTATAAATTAAACCCATTTAGATGCTCATTTGTTTTCAAGACTTCTATTCAGGGGCAGCAGTTTTCATTTACATATGTGCAAAAAAAAAGAAAGAAAAGGATCTCATTTTTACCACAACAATGATGAAACTTTTACTGATCTTGCTGACTGACAGAAAACAATAGAATATTAAAAGCTAAAATCAAAAGCAAGAGCGCCGATAGTTAGCACAAAGATGTACATTTTAAATTATTAATAAAAAAAGAGAAAAGAAAAAAGAAAAGGTTTATCAGCATCACATGGTGCAGGGCAGTAGTGTTCCTGGGTATCTGGACTGGGTTTATATCGGTTTTCCATAAGTCCCCTGGGCCTCAGCCAAAGTCTGCACGGCAGCTATTTTTACGACTGACTGATAACAGAAGGCCACAAGGATGCTGTGAAATGTCGAGGTAACGAATGATGTACAACACTGAACCCTCCACCCGTAAAGCGCGGTCGTAACAGCTTCCTCCATCACGAGTCCTCGGCCGACACGTCCAGCTTCCGCTGAGGGATGTAAACAGTTTTGGTGGCTGGTTGTCCGCCGGCGTTCACCACGGCAGCCAGAGGCGAGAGCGGCACCGGTGTGTGGAAGAAGCTGTGCTGCGGGAGCGCCGCTCCTTTTGGGGTGGTCATCAGAGGCTGCACGGCAAAAAAGTTCACGTTTCAGAGCAGGAAGTCAGACAAAACAAACAAGAACAAAATCAACCAGAATTATTTATAATTACTTGCTGCTATTGCACTTATGGTTAGACCTAAACAGCATTTCATTGCCTTGTACCTGTACCTGTGTAATGACAATAAAGTTGAATCTAATCTAATTTAAAACAACCAGAATATGAGATGAAAAGAATCAGAATCAGCTTTGTTTCGCCAGGCTAGTGCACATGTCACTCAGTGAATCGTAACAGTTCTGCAGTTCTCATCCCCCACCTGTTGCAGTCAGAGTATCCACTTTGTAGAACAAGAGGAATTCCCCCAGTTTTTTTCCCCTTTTTCAAAATAAAAGCCATTTTTTATTTTTATTTTCCAGTAGCAAACAGTTGTTGCTTGGATACCAGAGGAGTGCCACACATTCTTTATTAAGCTATAACATCCTACAATGGCCTGCAAAAGTATTCACAATGGGGCGACAATGGTTAGGCGGTGGTCAGAGGGCCCGTTGTATGGCAGCCTTGTGTCTGTCGGTCTGCTCCAGGGTAGCTGTGGCTACTAGCATAGCTGCTAGCATAGCTACTAGCATAGCTGCTAGCATAGCTGCTAGCATAGCTACTAGCATAGCTGCTAGCATAGCTACTAGCATAGCTGCTAGCATAGCTCACCACCGTCAGGGTGTGAATGTGTGTGTGAACAGTAGTGTGAAGCGCTTTGGAGGTCGTCAGACTAGTTAAAAGCGCTATACAAACAGAAGCCATTTATCATTTACAATGGTCTACAAAAGTATTCACCCCCCTTGGCATTTTTCATGTTTTGTTGCCTCACAACCTGTAATCAAAATAGGTTGTTTGAGCGTTTGCACCATTTTATTTACAGAAAAAGAATATGGATTATTTTTTTTCTGACAACAAATTGGACAAAATAATAATAATTAAAAAAAAACTTAAACTGTTCACCCCATAAAGTCAGTACTTTGTAGAACTGCATTTTGAAGCAATTACAGTTTCAAGTACCTTTGTCCTCCGTGTTGGGCGGTTTACACTTGTGAGCAGCGATCTTTAAGTCAAACCACAGATTCTTTGCTGGATTGAGGTCTGGACTTTGACTAGGCCATTCAAACACATTTAAATGTCCCTTAAACTCCTGACCTGGGGCCCGTTCTTCGTACGTTGCTTAAAACATCCAAGATCAAATGAGACATCCAAGATGATTTCATCCGGCTAATCATGACCCGGGTAATTGGGTTCTTTGAACACACCTGTTGTTTATGATTAGTATAGCTGGATTGAGTTATCTGAGATAACTGCGCGTTCATGCGTTTGTTTAAAAGGGGAAATGTATCGATAGTAGAAACATTGATCAGCAGCGCTGCTATTGGCTGTTCAGCATGGCCAAAGAACACCCTCAGTTTTTCTCCCAAGCAGAACACGAGCTTTTAAGGGAAGGTTATGCCGAATTTGAGTCATTAATTAAAACACCTCAAAATCTGTTAAAGCCAGGAGAGAGGGCTGGCAAAAAGTAGCAGACAAATTAATGCGTAAATACTGTCCATGGTAGATGTTTCTATCACTTTCTACAGTATGTATTTTTGCATTTTAATAATTTCATATTTACTTTGTTCTTTTATGTCAGAGCCTCCACGGGACCCACTAGAACATGGGGACAAGTAAAAGTGAAATACAAGAATATTCTACAAAATGGTAGCCTTTAATCATTATTCAGTATTTTAAAAAGCCACTTTTTCCTCTTTTTAAGAGCCACTTTTTAATACACTCAAAAAAAAAAAAACACTCTTTGGATGAACATAAAACAATCACTCCTCTGTGTTGAACACTTATAATGTGGTTCCAACAAATTAATTATGTAAATAACAGCCTCATGAGAAAAACGATATCTCTCTACAATTACACTGTTGCTCCGCTAAAGGATCTTGTCTGTCTCGCAATACGCAATTAATTCGAAAAGGTGGCCGAATTATTCTTGCACCTTCTGCAACAGGTTGCTGTCGTAAAAATGGACATGGCTACGACAGACTTCCCTATCTCCTCCACTTATAAAGCCGCGATCTAATCCTGTTTACATGAAATAAGCCTGCTCGTGAGCAGGTTTAAGCTAGCGCACATGTTGCTATGACAACAAGTGCAGGATGTCTTTCATGGCAAATCGTCAACCATCAAATCCAGCTAACTTCCTACTGACGTACGAAGAACGGACCCCTGAGTTCTGGTGGGCGGCTCTTTTTATATTTTTTTATAACCCCCCACATATGACCCGTGTTTACCCTGATAGGTCATGTGACACTTAGGTTGCACATAGGTGCACTTTTATTTCACTTTTTAAAGTAATTGGTTGCCCAACAACGTTTTGGGTGCTTCACAGCAAAGTGGGTGTACACATATGCGCATGTCAATTTTCAGTTTTTAATTCATATATATTTTTCTCATTTCACTTCACTAATTCAGACTATTTTGTGCAGATCCAGCACCTAAAATAAGACAAAAAAAACATTTAATCTACAGGTTAGACTGAGAAGAAATGGGTAAAAAGCCAAGAGGGGATGAATTCTTTTGGAAGGCACTGTAACCCACCATTACATACCTGTCAATGTATGAATATCCAAAAAGCTCTCATTAAACAAACGTTCCCTCTATCATTGTGACTGTCACCACAACAATAGGAACCTCGACGCTATGCACTCACTCTGTCTGCACCAATGAAGATTAACTTCCTGTAACCTGCTGAATACTTGCCATAGCAGGAGATTTGGTAATGTATTCTTCTTCATCTCCTTCTGGCTCCAGCTTCATGTCAGAGGGAGTCGGCTAATAAACACTTTGACTCGTAAACTGGGTGTAAAGCAGCAAAAGATGCTAACGCCGAGGGGAATGAAAGAAATGCTCACCTGTTGCACACTGATCAACGTTAGTGCCTGTCCAGGCTGCCCCTGCTGGACAGGCAGCGGAGAACCGGGTCTGATGAAAATCAGACCCCTCTGCTGCAGAGTCAGCGGACTTGGCAGGCCACCGGAGCGCTCTGGGGTCTGTGCGGGTGGGAAAGCGCCCCCCGGGCTGGGGCTGGAGATCAGACCCAGATTTTGCAGCGTGAAATTCAGGATTGCGGGACTCGGACTGTTTAGTCGATGGGGCTGCTGGGAGCCGTGCGGCGAGGAGACGGAGGCGACAGCTGAGGGTTTATTCACACAAAGGTTGGTGGGCGTCACCTCCACTGCTGTGGCAAGTCGGGAGCCTGAAAACAAAAAAAGGAAAATGTTACGTGCGTCCTTCTCTCACATTCCACATGAAACTAGGGCTGGACGATAATTCAATAACGATATATATCGATCGATAGACGTGTTGTGCGATAGGAAAAAATAGGGTCAATAAAACTTCGATATAGAGAGTTTATTTATTTTGGTCATTTTATTGGTCACTTTAGTTTATTCTTTGTCAGTATTTGATAACATAACTCAGGTCTCTTAAGTTATTTTTCTTTAAAAAAAAAAAAACTCCGTTATGGTTAAAAAAAAAAGTTTGTTAAATAAAGATTTCATTGGAATTCTGTGTTTGTGTTCTTTATACAAATTAAATCATTTAGCAATATCATAAAATGTCCAGGCAGAGCTGCACATAAAATATGGTTTTAAATATTTTCAATAATTATCGATATCGATCAATATTAGGGCTGAACAGTTAATTGCATTTTCAATATAATCGCGATTTAAAAAAACGCAATTTCCAAATCGCAGAGTCTGCAATTTTTGGCTATGCAACAATTAGGGAATTAGACACGTCCATTAGGTGTTGGTAAAATGTTTAAAGTGGGTTTGCCTCCACATTGGAAGGGAAAACAGTTGCAGCAGTGAGATAATCTAATTTTATTACTTGTTTTAGAGTTTATATAATCATACATAGCATTAAGTACAGGTCAATCAGTTTAATACAGTAGACATTGCTTTGTTGGTTGCACTTTATCTTCAACAAGGATTGATGTCCAAATCAACTAAAAGCTGTTCTCTTGAATAATATTCTGATTAATAGAAACATTAAAAGTTCTTGTTTTAAATAGTCCTTGTTTACAAACATTTTTATTTAGAGGCCATTTTTGTTGCTTGTGGTTAACGCAGAGAAAAGTCAAAATTGCAATTTTGGTTGAAATATAACGCGATCATTTCTGCTCTGAGTTTAGACGCTGTGGGTCTTTTAGCAACTAATCTGCACAGCGAGGAAACAAATTGATTTGTTGTTTGTATATATTTAAAAAGATATGATAAATTAAACTGGGAAAAAAAATCGTATTAAATCGCAATTTTAAGAAAAAAAATAAATAAATAAATAAAATAAAAAAATCGCAATTAGATTATTTTCCAAAATCGTTCAGCCCTAATCAATATGCATTTTTTTTTTTAATCGATAAGCTTTTTTTCTATATCGTCCAGCCCTACATGAAACTGAAAGGAAAATCTGTTAACCTGCAGTTGGTGTTTGGTAGATGTACGAGGGGGAAGCCTTGTTGCCTTCTTCTCCAGAACTTTGCAACTCCTTGTAGCTGATGAGGGATTGCTGCGAGATTGGGATCAAGTATCCAGCCGGCACTAAAGTCTGGAGGGAACAAGACAAACTGGTGTTAAATCAGAGAGCGGATCGGAGTAGTGTTCTTCACGTGTTCCAGCTGAGCAGGCGGGCGGCGCGTTCACCTCAGAGTGGATCTGTCCAGGCGTGAGCGGCACCGCCCGCACCGGCGTGAAGCCGGCCTCGCTGTCAGAGTTCGCCGCCTTGTCCTCTCCATCCAGGAGGTTCTCCAAGCTGTGATCCAGTTTCTGATTGGCCGCAGCGCTCCCGGGGGTGTTGACGAACTCCGGGTCTAAGTGGAGCGCGCGAGGCGAGGGTCGGTTGACGATGGGCGCGCCGGGGCGTGCCTTCAGACGAGCCTGCAGGATCTCACAGAGCTTTGGGGAGCTGTCCTATAAGGAGAAAGAAAGAAGGAATGTACTGTATGTCAGAATAACGACGATTAACGATCGGTCTCATTCCTATAGTCATGTCAGGGTAGGGCTGGGCGATATGGCTTAAACAGGGTTCCTACAGCACAAGGCAAGTTAAATTGAAGACTTTTTAAGACTTTTTAATGCCACTTGAAAATAAAAAGTTAAGACCAATTTCACGATAAACAAGATAAACCTGGATGCGACTTTACCCAAATTTTGATTTTAACATAAAACATTACTTTCTGGCTCAGTAGACATGTTTAAAATTTTGAAAAACATTCCATATAGGAAGAAAGCTAAAAATAAAAAACACACAAATTACAGATATATTTTTTAACAACTACTGAACTGAATTCACAAACTTTGTTTTGTTCCCTACTAAAATAAACTATAAATCAGTGCCAACTCTTTTTCACAGCTATGGTCCGGCCGCAACAGTTTTTATTGGTTCCGCTATCTTGACGGAACCAATAATGGTTACATTGAGCCGTTCGGTAAATTTAAAAAATATATAATTGTATCAATTATTTGACTGTTTGGTAAGGATTACAAAAATAAAATCCTATTTATGACCTGGTAACAATTTTAAGACCTAAGACTGATTTAAGACATTTTAATGCCAATTAAGGCCTTAGTTTTATATTACAGAATTCAATGCCTTTTAAGACTTTTTAAGGATCCGCAGGAACCCTGTTAAAAATAAAATCTACGATTTTACTTTACCAAATCCGATTAATCGATTTCTTTTTTCCTCCTTTTCTTTTCATAAAAATAAATGTAAGATATTAATTTAAAAACCTGCTTTTAAGAGCAGGCTTCACATCACTTGTGTAACTTCAAACTAAGTTTAAAAAAATAAGTAAATGAATAAATTAAAATGCCTCGCATTATGGTAAAAAAAAAGGTTTCCTTTTACACTATTTTGACAATATATTTTCCTAATGTCAATGTCAATGTCAAATTTGTTTATATAGCACTTTAAAACAGGCATAGAACTGCACCAAAGTGCTGTACAAGAGTGACAACAACACAAATGAATAAAAACAAAGTATCAAACACTAGTTTAATTAAATGCCAAAGAATAAAAATAAGTTTTAAGAAGCAATTTAAAATGATCCAGGCTGTGGGCAGATCTAATTTGGAAAGGTAGATTGTTCTATAGAGAAGGAGCAACAGCAGAAAAAGCCCGATATCCTTTCCTCTTAAGTCTGGTCCGAGGAACTGTTAGTAAAAGCTGATTATTAGAACGTAGGGTTCTGGACACGGGCTGAAATTTTAAAAGTTCCAGAAGATAAGGGGGAGCTAATCCTTTTAAAGCTTTATAAGTTAATAAGAGAATCTTAAAATCTATTCGATAAAAAACAGGCAGCCAATGTAAAGAGGCCAGTATGGGCCTTATATGGTCACGCTTCCTGGTTCCTGTAAGAAGCCGAGCCGCTGCGTTCTGGATCATTTGAAGTCGCTGCATCTGTGATTTATCCAGGCCTCTATATAATGAATTGCAATTCCTAAACATATATTCAGCATTGCGTGCTGATCTCTTCACGGAAGCCCAATGATTAATTTGGAAAAATAAAATCCCGATTTTCCAAAAATGTATTCTTAAAAAAATGTAAACTCGAATTAATCGATTAAATCGATTTATCACCCAGCCCTATGTCAGGGTTAAGCATGGTGGAATTTCCCTTTGTGCGTTTGTCTTTACCTTAAAGTCAGACCTCTTGGCTTTAGCGGGGCTGCTGTCTGAGGCGGAACCTGAACGCCGCCGTTTCAGAGCCGACGGACTGGCGTCGGACTCCCTGGACGCCGGCTGGCTCCGCTCTGCAGACGGGGCGTTGGGACTCTGCCCGGCCTTGTCCTCAAACGTCATGGAGCGCACCGCCAGGCTGGTCGGCTGCGGCCGGGACAGAGGGTTTGACCTGAGGGCGGACGGGTGGAAATATACGGCGTAGGGCCCGTTCCCGCGATGCTGAGGGATGAGGACGGGGATGAGGGGGGAACACTGCGCAGGGACGAAGGCGACAGAGCCGGCCGGCTGTCCTGCTAGAGGCGTGCGCGGAGTCAGGTGGACTTCTGGCTCCTGGGTCGGCGATAATATCGGCACTTTAGTCGGCTCCATGGGGCCAGCGGTGGTTGGCTGTAGCGCCTCAGCTGCTGTTCCTCTCTCTGTAGCAGTGGGCTCTGGGCTTTGCTTTGGCCTGGGACAGACACAGGACCCTTAATCATATAACGCTCAATCAAGACCAGTTTTTTCTCATTTTAGCATAAAACCACTATGCCAGAGAAACAGGCGACTCTAAACACAAGCTAATACTTTTTTCTCCATTGGAATCAAAATATTTCTCCGAGTCAGACTTCACTCAAAACTAGGGGTGGGCAAAATAATCGTCATGACGATGCATCGCGATTCTAATTTTCGCGATCTACTGCATCGATTCTTGACGCCAAGTATCGATTATTAATTTAAAAAAATTAATAAATAAAATTGTATGAATGGTTGGCGAACATCAGCCAAAAACCAAGTGGAATACAACTTCATTGGTTTAAAGGACCACTGAGACCATGTAAACGGCACTGATTATCCTTATTTTGTTCCAAAAAAAAAAAAAGTAAAAAACAAAGCAACTGGACTTGTTTTCCGTAGTTGAAGACGTCCTTATTTTGTTATTTTAAGTTTTATAAATCCTAAGGACTTTTTGTCAGTGTGTCCAGTCCAATAATAATAATATTTGTGTCCAGTAACAGTAATATGTGTTTTCATGGCAATACCTCCAAAAGTCATTTCAATAAATACAGCTATAGATGAATTCAGTTGCTTTCAGTTATGTATCAATTGAAGACACTATCCATACACAGCCAGTCAGTCACTGGTAATGGCTGTAATTTTTTCTAACAGTGTTCAGGGAAAATATCGCAATGCATCGCGATACATCGCAATAATTCAAGTATCGTGATGCATCATGATAGAATTGGATCGTGGCATGTGAATCGTGATTCGAATCGAATCGTGACTTCTTTGGCAATACCCACCACTACTCAAAACCCTCTTGACATAAAGCAGGGTGCTTGCTCTTTTTCCAAATTAAAATTCCAGACTTTTTTTAAACTGATATTTTTTTTCCCAAAACCTTAACTTTATGTACTTGTATACTTGTGTGCCTACTGCCTACTTTCATTGGTTGAGATTGTACAAACTGTTTATTAGAAATGTTAATTTTTAGAGGCTAGTATTCAATGAACAAATGCATTATTCACAGTAAATTATGCTTTTACTGATGAAAACGTTTCAAAACATGAAAATTACAAGTACATGAATTTCACATCAAACAAGTGTTTGATTCCATTAGGCTAATACAGTACGTGACCAGTTAGTAAAATTATAGTTTTATAGCCTACCTTCCTATTTCTCATTTCACAATGCCTTTGAGCATACTGTAAAATTCTACCATACATTTTTTCCCCATACCAGGGCAGTCAAACTTTTTTAAAGTAGCAGGCCGCACACTATCAAGTAGGAGGGTTCACTTATGCCGGTGCCCGAGCCCCGGAGGGGAGAATTTTGAAAAATAGAGTCTCCCTGATATATTTTGGAAGCTTTCAAGACAGGTGATTATTTAAACAATAGAGTCAGAGTTCATGTTTCAAATTCAATAAAAGGCAAAAAATGTGACTGATTAATTCTTTAAAAACATTTCTTTTTTATTATTATTCTTAAAACATAATTTTTTCACATGATGTTATCGTCATGTTTTAACAAGGTAAGGTAATCGCCATTTGCATAAAAGTTGTTTAATTTGAATTACTAGCACCACATAAAACAGATCAGATTAGGTGAGGTCTATTCATCTTAATATTCATCTTATTATTATTCACAGTTCTTTTCTAAAAACGATTGTAACATTTCTTCACGAACAAAGTTGAATTTTTATGATAAAAATACAGGGTTGGAATTTGAAATTGAATTTACATGTTGAATTTATTTCAGTCATATCGCTCTTTTCGAAATCTCTTATCTCAGTTTAACTTCACTTGCACTCATTACACACACGATATCATATCATCGGCGAGGATTCTAGAGACGAACACAAAATGCATCCCCTGAAAAACTTTAATAATTTGCTGCTGTAATATTATATGTAATATTATAGATTTTTCAGAATAAAAAGCTAACAGATGTGCATAATCAAAAAATATCAGAAATACAATTATAGAGCATTCAGTATTGTAAGAAAGCCCACGCTGTTTCTGGATAAATACATTATTGTATGAGTTAAGTTCTATTCCGTTTTATGCCTCTTTCCTTGTAAGTTTGAAATGTCTTATGCTCCTGAATGCACCATAGCTTTCTGACGCTCGTGAATGCATCACACTGGTCTATGAACGCGGTGCTTTGCACGTTTGATCTTCCGCTTAAAAAGCTTTGCAGTTTCAAAACTCACGTCGGCTCTCACGGTTTTATTGCACTTTTCGGCATAACACCGGTCTGTGTTTTGATCGGAAAAGTAGCATCTCGGTTGGAACAAGGAACCCAATCACTCGTTAAAGTTGCTCTAAGTGGAGACAGATGCTAAGCTGATTTTTGGGATGTATAATCGGGGAAAAGTAGGCGGCGGCAGGAGCTGCTATAGACGGCGATTTGCCGCCGTTGACCGGCTACTTTTGACTGCCCTGCCATACTTTATTAAGACTTTCACACAAAATTCAGGACTTTTCAAGGTCTGGAAAACAGTGTTTCAAAATTCCATACTTATTAAGACTTTCAAGACTTGCGCAAGCACCCTGTAAAAGAACAAAGCTTAAATCACCCAGATAACGCCGCGGGATTAAATCTCACCTCGATTCCTGGTCAAGTTCGATTTTACAAATAGCAGCAAGTTGAGCCATTTTGCTCGTAAAGTCCGCGTTAGCCGGATCGCCTGAGAGCAGAGGAGGAAAAAAAAACCCTTTTGTTAGTTTGGAAGTTCAAAAAGCAGGAGCAGTGACCGTCGCCTGTGAAACAATGCACCCTTACGCACCGAGGACACACTTAGCAGGACTGCTGGGGGCAGAGTTGATCTTACGGCGGTCGTCCTGGATGCTCTTGGCGAGCTTTATGAGGGAGGGGTGTCGGGTGAAGCCGCGTTTGGCCCCCGATGAAGGAAAGAGGTTTTTGGCACAGTTCTCCACAGACGATTCAAGTACTCTGTTCTTCTTGGCGGGGCAGTCGGGCGAGGATTTGGCCAAATCTAAACACAACAGTTGAAGAAAAGGGACACTCAGTAAGGCAAGGCAAGGCAAATTTATTTATATAGCACAATTCAGTACAGGGACAATGCAAAGTGCTTTACATGATTAAAACATAGCAAAATAAAACAGAATAAAAGCAAGTAGGAATAAAATGTAGATAGAAATTAGAACAAAGAAGTGGCGATTCAGTTAACTAGAACAGTTGAAGGCAATCCTAAACAAATGTGTTTTTAATCTTGATTTAAAGGAACTCAGGCTTTTCGCACCTTTACAATTTTCTGGAAGTTTGTTCCAGATAAGTGGAGCATAGGAACTAAATGCTGCTTCTCCTTGTTTAGTTCTAGTTCTGGTTCTGCAGAGCAGGCTGGAGCCAGAAGACCTGAGTGGTCTGGAGGGTCGATACACCGATAACAAGTCTGTGATGTATTTAGGTGCTAATTCAGGGATTTATAGACTAACAGAAGTATTTTAAAGTCTATTCTCTGAGATACAGGGAGCCAGTGTAAGGACTTTAGAACTGGGGTGATGCGCTCTACTTTCTTAGTCTTGGTGAGGACGCGGGCAGCAGCGT
Organism: Fundulus heteroclitus; assembly: GCF_011125445.2. Lineage (NCBI taxonomy): Eukaryota > Metazoa > Chordata > Actinopteri > Cyprinodontiformes > Fundulidae > Fundulus > Fundulus heteroclitus. The sequence goes on from NC_046364.1 coordinate 5,940,747, forward strand.
TCTGGATCAGCTGCAGCTGTCTGATCCACAGTAGGCATCGATGTCTCCAGGAAAAGCATAGATGAGATGTGAACCAAAAAGGAGAGATGAGAGAAAACGGGAAAGACTTGCGGCAGTACCTTTAACCGGTGGAAGTTCTTCAGGGCCGGTCCATTTGAAGGCCGGTTTTCTGCCCCCCGCTTCGGTCACGTGGAATTTCTCAATCAGCTTCAGGCTTCGGAGCACGTTGGCGATGTCGTACAACCGCCTCACTTTGGCTGCAAACACACACAGGGACCAACCAGATAAACTGTCTGCCGTCAGCCCAAAGCCAGATAAACGATCACTCAGAAGAAAAGAAGCCTTCTGAGGATTTAAAGACCCGTTTGGCCAAATAATAACGCAGGTTTTAGGTTCTGTGCTCACTCTTGAACTTGCTCTTGTCCTGATCTGCAACCTGGTCCTCTCCTATCAATATCTTGGCAGCCACGTCCAGACTGACGACGCGCGGGCTGGACACCAGGAACAGCATGACGAACTTTTGGCTCATCACCCTCAGAGATTTGTCTTTCCTGCTATTAACAGAAGCTGGAGCAAAAGGAAGGGTAGAACACAGAGAGAAAGATTAAAAACAAAAAAAAAAAACGCTTAATATTCCAATAAATCTACAGTTCTGCTACCTACTAGGGCTGAACCATTTTGGAAAATAATCTAATTGCGATTTTTTTTTCTTAATATTGCGATTTAAAGCGTTTTTTTCCCCCAGTTTAATTTATTATGTCTTTTTAAACATATACAAACAACAAGTCATTTTGTTTCCTCGCTGTGCAGATTAGTTGCTAAAAGACCCACAGCATCTAAACTCAGAGCAGAAATGATTGCGTTCTGCCTACAATATATTTCAACCAAAATTGCAATTTTGACTTTTCTCTGCGTTAACCACAAGCAACAAAAATGGCGTCTAAATAAAGATGTTTGTAAACAAGGACTATTTAAAACAAGAACTTTTAATGTTTCAATTAATCAGAATATTGTTCAAGAGAACAGCTTTTAGTTGATTGGGACATCAATCCTTGTTGAACATAAAGTCCAACCAACAAGCAAGTCTACGTATTAAACTGATTGAGCTCTACTTAATGCTATGTATGATTATATAAACTCTAAAACAAGTAATAAAATTAGATTATCTCACTGCTGCAACCGTCTTCCCTTCCATGTGGAGGCAAACCCACTTTAAACATTTTACCAACACCTAATCAGGGTTCCTACAGCATAAGGCAAGTTAAATTCAAGACTTTTTAAGACTTTTTAATGCCACTTGAAATACAAAGTTAAGACCAACGTCACGATAAACAAGATAAACCTGGTTGCGACAACTTCACCCAAATGTTGATTTTAACATAAAACATTACTTTGTGGCCCAGTAGACATGTTTAAAATTTTGAAAAACATTCCATATAGGAAGAAAGCTAAAAATAAAAAAACACAAATAACATATATTTTTAACAACTACTGAACTAAATTCACAAACTGTTTTGTTCCCTACTAAAATAAACTATAAATCAGTTTTAAAAGCCACAACATAACCAGTGCCAACTCTTTTTCCCAGCTATGGTCCGGCCGCAACAGTTTTTATTGGTTCCGCTATCGTGACGGAACCAATAATGGTTACATTGAGCCGTTCGGCAAATTAAAAAAAATATCTAATTGTGTCAATTATTTTTCTGTTTGGTAAGGATTACAAAAATAAAATCCAAATTATGACCTGGTAACAATTTTAAGACCTAAGAAAGACTGATTTAAGACATTTTAATGCCAATTAAGGCCTTAGTTTTACATTACAGAATTCAATGCCTTTTAAGACTTTTTAAGGTTCCGCGGGAACCCTGCTAATGGACGTGTCTAATTCCCCAATTGTTACATAGCCAAAAATTGCAGACTCTGCGATTTGGAAATTGCGTTTTTTTTTTGTAAATCGCGATTATATTGAAAATGCGATTAATTGTTCAGCCCTACTACCTACCTGCTTTAAACTCGACTCCTGGGTGCTCCACAAAGAAGAGCTCCTTCTGCTCCCCGCCCTCCACGTCCTCGTTCTCCTTCTCCTCCCGCCTGAAGTCGAACTCGCCGTCGGTGATGCGCTGCCGGATGTGCTGCATCTGCTGGCCGTAGCGGTGCGTCTCGCCGACCTGCTTCAAAATGGCCAGGGTCTCGGCCAGCTTGGTGCGGCCGTGCCAGGAGTAGCGGTTCTTGGCCGAGCGGCTCACCATGTGGAGGCTCTCCAGGACGTTCATGATGTCGTAGATGCGCCGGCGCTCCACAGCTGTGCGCGTTGCACGACGAGAGGGATGAATTAAAACGCGGCGAAACGACTGACTGACTGACTGGTTAAAACTTGCAGACTTACTGAGCTCAGTGGCAACGTCGTCCAGGCAGATGTCTGTGTGGGCTGCATCCGGGTAATCTGGGTAGCGGGCCAGAAACTTGTGGCACAACAAGCCCAGGCTCTTGTCTTTTCTGCTGATCATTTTCTCCGACTCTTCGCCGTCCTGCGAGAAAGCAGATATCAGATTAGAACGACATTGTTTCCTTCCGAGGAGCCACGTAGCAACTCGTACTACCTGCGTGGGGTCCAAGCCGTCCCGCTCGTCGCCGTCCATGCACAGCACCTTTTCGCGGTTCCGGATCTCGGGACTGGCGGCGCTGATGAGCATTTTAAGGTTGGAGGTCGGTGTCCAGGGTTCGACGGAACCAGCCTCCGCTCTCTTTTTTGGTGTTGTGAAGGGCCCCATTGTTCATCGGGTGTCTCTACCATGCAAGCCAGCGGATTTCTTAGGAGGATTTAAGGAAAGTCGGCCTCAAACAAAACCATATTCCTAGCAAAATGAAAAAAAAGAAAAGAAAAACACAGATTGGAAACATGGAAATAATAATAATAATAATAGGCCAAACACATTTTCTCTATTTATTCACTTATTATCAACACAGTTTAGGGGTCTAAGTAGTTTTTTTTAAACATCTTGGCATCTGTGACCGGCAATGTTGGTTAAACAGGGGTACAATGGCAACAAAAGAGCCAATATATTGCTTAGACATTACTTTGTCTAACATTTATAGCATGAATATGCTTTATATTAACATTTTTGTTGAGAAGTTTACTTTTTAAATGTCCAAACAGTTGTTTATTCACACCTAACTTTGGCAAATATCTATTTTACAGAGCTTATTTATAATAACCTAACCTAATAAGCAGTATTTACATTTTCTCACCCATTGATTAGCACTTTTAAAAACCTTCCTATAGGTTAAATTTTATCCTAACATTAACATATTCTCATCAGCACAAAACAATGAAAAGAAAGACCAAATAACTTCCTTAAAATAAAAAAATGCAGATTTATAGAGGTAGCCCCTTGAAAAAGGATTCCTGCCCCTTTAACTTTTTCACACTAAAACCACAAATTTCAATGTATTTTATTGGGATTTTATTTGACAGACCAACACAAAGTAGCATGTAAAAGTATGAAAAATGGGCAGCACATTTGTGTCCAGGACTTGGACACAAATGAGTAATTAGTAATACTGAATCATAATCTCTGTAAAAATGCAGCTCAATAATATTTAAAAAATATAAGCATGTACAACTCTCCTTCCATATTGCTATTATGAGCTATGTGTTGTTTACCACATACAATTCCAATAAAACACAAGTCTGTGGCTGTAATATGACAAAAATATTTAAAAAGGTATGAATATTTTGGCACTAGTGCAGCTATATTTAAAATAAGACGTTGTTTAGAGGTTCCTACAGCTTTAAAAAAAAAGAAGAAAACATTTATTTTCGAAAAGAAAAGCTTTAAAAAAGAGCGTAGAAATCATCGATGAAACGTTACCTGCCTTTGTTAATTCGCATGACAGATAAAAATACTGAAAAAGTTCATTTAAAACCATAAAACAGACTGTACAAATATTGGCGGTAACTACCGCAAATTCCATCGAATCGCTGGGCTCAACGGCCTACACGGCCCCGCCCCTTTCACACCAGTCAGCCAATGGGAGCTCGGCCTGAGACAGCGCGGCGGAAGTGAAATCCGGCCCGCGCAGGTAACCTAATTTTGAAATGCTTGGCGCGGAAGATCTCCGGGGTGGAAACAGCGGCGGATTCCGCTAAAATCTGACATGTGTGCCACTTAAGGGCTTTTAAAATCGGGGTTTAACCCCAGGAAGGAGCCTCGACTTTTAAAAGCGACCGGATTAAACCACAGGAAGCTTGCGAAACCAGTTAATCCGGTCACGTCTGCTGACATGAACCGCTTAAAACTTCAACGCTTTACACAGATTTGGACACATTGACGTTGGAGGATACGCAAATCGTCTGGGCAACGACACGACGCGTCTCCTCTTAAAAAAATACTCACCGCTGTCCGAGAAGCGTCTTCGTCAGAGAAGGCTCCCCATCGTCACAGGATTATTCCAAATAAAAAAAAAGTACAGCCGCTAAAACGCGTGTTTTAAATGGTAATTTGGGATCTTCTTCGATCAGAGAAACTTGGAATCCGTTGAACTTAAAGAGACTAAAAAACCTGCGCGGCTCTGAGTTTCCCTCCTCTTCCCAATCACCGATGAGTCGTGACCAACTTTAGAGAAACTTTGCCCAGTTCTGTGATGATGACCACCACCATCTGACCCGCCCAGTGCGAGCATGCGCACTAACGGAGAGAGGCGGGGCTTATTGAGAAACCCAAGTCCCGCATTCCTCACGTCTCGGCATGAGGCGCCAATGCCGACTCGGTTAAACAGTGACTAGATTTAACCCTCTGTTATTTGTACTTATAAAACGGGGTAATAAACACAATCTGGGTGCAGGGCTTAAAAAAAAACATCCTTGGTTGTAACATCGTGACGTAATCCTGTTGTATTTATATTTATTTAACTGTTAAAGGGACAGCGTATGTTTAATGAACACAATGCAAATATGACAAATTTGTAACCAGACCCATTTTCCATCTGCATCTTCAGGTTAACACAATATTATGGTCCATAAACTATGGGGAGTTAGGATAATTACAAGGGACCCTGACTGACAGGGGCCTAAAATAGATAATTTTATATATGTATATGTATATTTCTTGAGGTCCCCTGGGCTCTCCAATGGCGCAGTTGGCCTTGCAGCAAGAAATGTTTGAGTTAAAATCCAGGCGCCTTTCTGCATGGCACTGGTTTAAAGGTGCTTGTTTACTGATTCCTGAACAGCGGTACGCCTCGCTGGACACACTCCTGCAGAATAACCCTTTGCACACAAAGTTCTCCTGGACTTCCACTTATTTATCTAATCATTTCAAAAAGGTAAAAAAGTCATACAAAAAACAAAACTCTCAAGGGGGACCTGGGAACGGCTCCAGCTATATAGTTATGATCAATGAAAATACATTATACATATAGGATGAAATAAGACATAAAAATCAAAAACAATTTTTTTTTTTAAATAAAATAAATTTAAAGTTTAAGACAGACTTAAAAGTAAGCACAATGGATAAGTCTCTCCTGTTCCTGTTCTTTTTGAACGTTGCCCAATGTCCAGACCGTTTTAATTTGGTTTGGAGGACAATCCTGGCAGAGGAGGCGGCACATTTAAAAGCTCTTTTAACCCAGTTTTGTTCTCCCTTTTAGAACAGGCAGATGCCAAAAAGCCTGAGAGGGCGGCCCATAATTGTGGGACCTTATCATGAAGCCTGAGCAGCAGCACAGGCAGGTCTGGTTACTGTCAGAAAGCATAAACTACAGGTTCTTGATAACACTTTAGTTAAATTGTTGGCATTATCCATTTCATGTTTTATTTAAATCTAAAAGGTAATTATTGTTTTGCGTGATAATCTCTTACATAAGGATAGGCAGGTTAAGTAATTAATTCAGTAAATGACTGTAAGCCCTTTCCAGGCCTTCTATGTCTTATATCAGACAATGGCATCTAGATGTAAAGGACATACATGAGAGCCACAGGGGATTTGATCAAAATATACGGAGGCACATCTTCGGAGGCCTCCGTCCTCCACGCAGCCGTCCATGGACCTTTGCTGCATGTTTTCCCGCTCCCTCTCAACTCCCTATCCTTTCCGCTTACTGTCAAATAAAGGCCACTTGCTCCCAATAAATGATATACAAAAAACAAACCCAAAAAATCAATGCAACGTAATGCCAATCAAATCCATCTTTTACCCACTTCTGTAAGGTCGGCTCATGGATATTGTACAATTAAACAACAAACAATGCGATTTGTCTCAAAGAATTAGTCACACATCAAATGGCAGAGGAACACAAAGATGAATTTTACTGATGCAAAATGACTAATAAAATGTCCAATCTGGGCAACGAAACAAATAGCAGACACCTGTTGTTGGGTCTCTGTGGTTAATTTGGCTGACTTTGTATCATCAGAGTTTTTACGCACGTACTAGTTCATAGATATAAGATTCTTTAAATCAGTTCCCTTCCAAAGTATGTTTCAGTAAATTTATTCATCAGGCTCACAGTCTGTTGCCAATGCTGCAGAATCTTCAGCTTTGGTCTTATCTAAACGTTTCATCACATGTTCTTTTATTGTGAATGAAAACAATCAACTATAAATCACATGAACCTGGGACATTTGACAACACAGAGGCAGGGAGATCCCCTATAAAAGCGTCCATTTGTGCTGAAAATATGTATAAGGCAGTTGGGCCAGGTGATTAAATGCAAGACTACAACAATTTACATGTCCAGACAAGGTAGATCTGTGTGAGCTCATTAATTTCTTTCACAGATTAAGCAAATCTTTTAATTTCCACGGAGGAGGATAATTATTTTCCCCCCCCTTGTTCACTGTTACACGCATGAGCGCACGTTGTAACCAGATTAGAAATTAATAAAATGACAACACAACCTTCCAGTTAAACATCATGCATGGTTTGTTGTAAATCTAAAGTTATTTGATTTGATTAATGGCTGTTTTATTTAGTAATTATCTTATTTTCTGTCTGGAGAAGAATTAATAAGGTGTAGTTCTGCACAAATCTGCTATTTGCATCACAATGATGTAATTTGGGAGTTTGTGTGCAAATGCTTTGGTTGTAGTTGTGTTATTATAGTGGTAATTAGCACAAAAAGGTGTTTTACAATGTTTATATGATTGATTACAGGTGCACTATGGTATAAAAATCCTCATATGAGTAAAACTCGATTAAGCAGAAACATAAAAGTGTAAAATTACTAACATGAATGCATTTGTTGTCTGCTAAGTAAAATAATTTTAAGGTGATAGTCTTTCTTATTTCTGTTACTGTTTAAATGACCTAAAAAATAATATTTCTGTATGGTTTACCTAATGGACGTATCGTTTATATGTAGTAATATCTACTGTACTTTGATCTGGTGACAAACTAAAATATACAAAAGTTTTAAAAGGGTAACATGTTTTTTCAAACCTATATGATCAAATTTGAATAAGTGTAATTTCTAATACATTTTATACAATAATGTGCAAAAAGCTTTAATTGTCCCCTGTTTGTTGTTACTAAAAGTCTAAACAGCCAAGCTTTGTCATCTTTATGAGCGATATTGAATGGTAGTGCTGGCTTTTTATAGGTGTTTCAAAGTTTTTCTTTGGCGTTTGACCACTTCAGTCCAGCTTCTGACCAGTTTACAGAGGAATGTCAGAGGGTTAATTTGGCTGCTTGAATCGGTGTCTGACCCTTTATCCATTAGTGGATTAAAAAGCTTTTATTCTGCTTTTATTTTCCTACATTTAAATCATGTAAAGCACGTTGCATTGTCTTTATACTGAAATGTGCTGTATAAATTAATTTGCCTTGCTCAAGATCAATTAAAAAGCTTAAACCAATTTTCAGTATGAACTGTTGGGATGTTTTCAGTAGAGTCTAGTCTCAATTTGTTGTTTGAATCTACTAGAAAAGCCTAGCCATCTACTCTAAAAGCCAAGATGGCAAAGTTTTGCATGTGTAAAACAGAAAGCTTCTAATGTTATTATTCACAGACAGATATTAACATTTGTATGGAATTTAGACAAGGAGATGAAAAGATTAAAAATATGCACAAATGTATAAAAAATAGACATGTACTTCAATTTAATAAAAAATACTTTATTGAACCCGAAGGAAATTTAAATAGTGTCAAAAAAGCGACAAAGAAAAAAAAAATAACAATACAATCTTTGAGTTTTGGGTTACAATTCATTGGGAATCCAATTTGGAAAAACACTATTTAAAGGCTGTGCATTTTTTGTCAAAAATCTTAAAAAACAATCAAAGGAACAGAAACAAATTAGGTCAAAAGGGCAGCTGCTAGAAACAAATCTTGTAAGGATCCGTATCAGAATATGTTCATTTAGATGCACTTAGGTTTAGGCTCCTTTATGTATGACAGAGCCAAGCTTTAGATAAATAATGTCAGTCTGCAGGGAAAGAGAAAATGGTCAATAAGGGAAGGCGAACTCCTCCTGAGGATAAGGTGAAATTCTGGCTTCTAAAAAGCGTAATACATCCTGATTGTCTGAAGACTTTTTTTGCACAACGTTGTAACGATAGAGGTTGACTAAAACCTTTTTAATACCTGAAAATTGCTACAGCTCTCAGCATTTTAATGGTCATAGCGCCACTCCGACGGTAGGGGGCGGCAGAGCGCTCCTTATCCAGAATCACCACGGCAACGTGCGGGCTGCTTCAAGGATGCTGAGAGAAGAGAGCATGAAGCCCTCTGTGACGTAATGTGATGCTGCTAGAAAGAGGGCAAGCGGGACCCCGGTGATGCCTTCAGGTGCTGCTCCCAAATCTGAGCTCCGACAGGAAACCAAAGCTGATGAGATGATCGATGGGGGCAACTACACGCATCCTGGTAGAAAGCCTGATTCAGGCTGCAAAAGACTCTCCTTCCAACAGGATCCTAAATGTGCAACCGAGCTACAAAAGGAATGGTTTGAACTAAAACATATGCATGTCGTAAAATGGTCCAGTCAAAGCCCAAACCTTAATCTAATTTGTACATTTGAGACGAGATTTAAAAGTTACATTCACAGACGCTCACCTCACCATTCAATCGGACTAAACTTGTGATGTTTTGCAAAGAATCTGCAAGAATGTCCTTCAGCAATATGTTCAAACAAGAGATATTATCTAAAAGATTTGCAACTATAATTTGTGAAAAGTATCATCAAAGGGTATTTTTTACCTCGAGTCTGACCCCCTAAAAAAGTTCAAAGGCTATAAAAATTTGAGCCCTATGATGAATGACCAAAATTGGCTTTAAAGCTCCAACTAGAAAATATTTAGGCATGCACCACTAGTGGAAAAATGACAAGTCAAATGCATACTTTTTATGATTTTAAATCGCCGTTGTGATAAAACAACTACCGCAAGATTTAAAACATTTTAAATTGCAAGACAGGATTACAAAATGGTGCATATAATATTGCAAACCAATAAACTGTGATGTGGAGCCATAGTTTATCCACATGGATTGTTGCTTCATCAGAAACTTTCCAGTGAACTTCCAGTGCAAACGGAGGATGAAGATATTGAAGCACGAATTAATGGCTGCTGCTTTGTTATGCTCCTTTTAGCTTTAAATTAGGAACTTGCTGGGAATGACGTCTAACCCAGTTTAAATGTGTCACCAATATATGCTGATGATAATGCATTTTTCTCTGCATTTTCCAAACCCTTCATGCTACAAGGATGGTATCAAGTTATAGAGAAATATTCTTCAAATATGCAGTTAAACTTTTTTTCCCCCTAACTTACCTGTTGCTAAGTTTTAGATGCAAATCAACTATGCTCAAATGTGCTTTTCTGTGTCTCTGCTCTGTCTTCTCTAAGCCCCAGTGGGTGGAGGCAGATGAGCGTTCACACTGAGGCTGGTTCTGGTTCTGCTGGAGGTTCTCCTCCCTGTTAAAGGGGAGTTTTCCTCTCCACTGCCGCTTCATGCATGCTCAGTATGAGGGATTGCTGCAAAGCCATCAACAATGCAGACGACTGTCCACTGTGGCTCTACGCTCTTTCAGGAGGAGTGAATGCTGCTTGGAGAGACTTGATGCAACCTGCTGGGTTTCCTTAGAGAGGAAACTTTTTGACCAACCTGGAGGATCTGATGGAATCTGACTTTGGAAAGAATATTGAGATGACATGTATTATGAATTGGCGCTATATAAATAAAATTTAATTCAATAAAAAAAATTCAGATAGGCATTACCAACTCCAAATTTCTCGATCGTTCCTCGCAGCTAACTTGTCCGGCAGCCCCTGAACGCAGCAGCGGGCTGCTCCGCTTGCAGCGCAGCGCGCCGCGCAGGAGTCAGGGAGCGACCTCTGAAGGAGCCGGAGCGGCGCTGGGTGAGCATCTCTTCGTCCGTGGCTCTAATCTCTGTCCCCTGTCGTGTCTTTGGTCGTGTTCGCTCGTGACGGGGAGTCCGCAGGACGCTGGGAACACCTGCGGGAACACCTGGCCGCTCGTGCCCCCCCCCCCCCGTCAGCTCTGAACGCTGATTCTCCTGCAGGGATGTTGCGGCGTCTCCGCAGTCAGTTTTATTCCGCGTCGTAACTGTTGGTTTCATGTCAGGTCAAGGCTGAATAGCTGCTCATATTTCTCTCCAAAAAAAAAAAAAAAAAAAGGAACCGCAAAGATCACGGCTGTTTTTCAGACGCGCAAAGTTGTCTCGTTAAGCGTGATTTCTGGTGATCGTGGGGCTCACACCTGCAGCAATCAGGCGGTCATTGGCAGGCGCTCGATCACTGCGCGCAGGAAAAAGTTTTAAATTATTTACATGTCGCATGTGAGCTGTGTTTGTGGTTTATAAGATCGTATTTCTTTAATTTTACTAAAACTTGTGTTTCAGAGAAGCACCCAGGTTGAGTCTCCAAGCAGAGGGCAGGGGTCAGGATGACCACAGCGTCATTTTGGATCAAATGTCCGCAGCGTCTGTGATGTTTCCCGGACAAACTCTCCTCCCGGTTGTCTCCGGCTCCCTGCCCTGATGCTCCCTCCAGTTCTGCTCCCCGGGACTGGCAAGCACAAACCGGAGCCATCAGGAACCATTATGCCTGAGAAGAAGCGTGTGGCTGAGGTCGGGTCCCTCCGCACACTGAGAGTCCCGTTCTTAATGAGGCAAAGTTGATGGACAGGAGGCTCTTCCCTGCTTTTGGATTTGACATTCATGCGCCATAACTGGGGAATAGTTGGGAAGGGGACCGGAATACTCTGAGCAGGTATTTCCCTTCGCTCCCGGTGAAGCTCGGGGAAAGATGGAGGCAGGAGGAGAGGCGAGCCCACACCAGCACCAGAGGAGGAAGCATGTGCTGCATGGATTGGAGGACCAGAAAAGGGTGAGTTGAGGACAGGTCCTCTTACCTCTTCTTTCCGCTCTTCCCGCTCCTGCTTGATGTTTGGACGCAGGATCAATGAGAAACAAGCACAACTTTCATCCTGATACTTTTTTTTATTCATGTAAAGCTCGTTCTTGCCTTCAAAGTGCTTAAGCTTTCTTCCCTGCAACTTGATTTCTGGTAACCTGGAAGCATGCATGATTGATTCAGAGCAGTGGACGGACTCAGCAAAGTCTTCTTTGATGATTTTCTGCTTGTGTGTGGAAATTTATTAGCCGTCTGCAGGAGGATTAATTGAATATTTGATAACGTACCTCATTCTCCCCGTGTCGGCTGTGCTCGGTATTTTGCTTATTAGATGAATGGAAACACGTTTTTAATGTGCAAAAATTTTCCATTGAAATGTAACCTTGCTATTTTCTATTTATTAAATTCGGTGCATGCCTTTTTTGTTTTTTCCATCTTGCATTTTGCAACCCAGAGGTTTGTTGCCGATTACAGGATGCAGAATGATGCATTGGGACAGGACCCCGGTGTGGTTTGGTCGTCTTGTGTTGTTTTGTATCTCTGCCCTCTTTGCAGACACGCTCAGAAATGTCAGGGAACCTTTTGGCTTTTCTCACTGTCGCTCAGAGCGAGCAGATTTTTCTCTCCTCCTGGTGACAGCGTGCAGCTGTGATAGATTGGTGCAGACACCAAGGCCGTGCTGTTTTAAGTGGATGTCTGATTCAGAGTGCATTAGTCTTCCTTCTTTTGGCGCGGAGGTACGGGGAAATCCTTCAGTTGTGCTGCAGTGATCGCTGAGATGCAGGACGGCCCTAATGAGCAGAACAACAGCAACCCCAGTCACGTTTGATAAAACACGACCATAAATCAAACTGCATTCATGCTTTGTTTCACTTTCCTGTTTTCTCCAATCTGTGTGGAACACGAGCACGTTTTGTGAAACTCTGTGGTGGCGATTCTCTTCTGTTGTCGTCGTATTTCATGAGATTGATGTGAGCTGAACAGATCAGAAACGTCAGTTCAGCCCTTTTTCCCTGTGAGTGAGCTTTAAGCGACGCCATGGAAGGCACAGCACGCGTGCCGGAGTTGCGTGAGGGACAATTTGCGCTTTCTTTGAACATGCACGTTTGTTTGCACCAGTTAGTGAAGCTCTGGGGATCCTCCGTCGTAGTGCAGCCTGTTTATTGCAAGCAAGCCAACTATACATGTACCAAAAACAGCCTCAGATTTAAGAGGTAACGCCAACAAATCAGGAAAAACCGCTGAAGAACAACATGGACGCATGTCTGAAATGAGTGCGGGCATCAATTAATACGTCCGAAACTATGAGTTGGTCTTAAATTTATTTCCAGACGTGTGTGCCTGCTGTGTGATTATAAAAAGATTATTTCTTTCTTACCTTTTCTTGGTCCTTTCCCCTATAAATTATTGATTTGATCAGGTGTGTTAAATGAATCACCTGGGAATATGTAGAACATGAATATTAATTCACCCGACCGTAGTCCCAGCTGGTGTTTTCCCATTTCCCACACCGTCGAGCATCTCACTGGCTGCTAATTGACACAGAGAGAGGCTGGAGGACCTGGGAGTTTGTGTTCGGTGGTGGGATTCAGCACAAAGGCAGGTGAACCGCAAAGTAGTCGCACCGGTAATTTGAGAGCTTTTGATATCAAACGGCACCAAATGTCGTCTCCCAAATTTAAAACAGCGGAACAGTTTCCACTGCGTTGTAATCATGGTTAAATTTGCACAAGAGTACTTTACATACTGTCCAACTTATAGCACGATAAAGTGCAATTAGTGGACCATTCAATGCAAGTTGCAAGAATCCCAGATGTTTGTATTAAGTAGTTTTTTTTCATGATTTTGGAGAAATCCCTTATCCTGCACAAGCATGTGGCGACGGTGGAAAGAAACCACTCCCTTTGAACAAAAAGTCCTCCAGCAGCAGGCAAGGAAAAAGAAAACACAAGCCGGGCCAGGAGAACTTTCTATTTGGACAGACAAATGAAGAGAACATTTTCTCCAGCAATTGTTTAGCCCAGCGATCACAAACCTTATTAAAACGGAGCTACTTCATCGGTACTGTGTCATATGAAGGGCTACCAGTACTGACGTTTGAACTGGAAGAGTCCATGCTCACCTTAACTCTACGTAAAATAAATGTTTTCAATGCTTTTGTCGTTTTTAAATCTAAGTAAATACAGGTATGATTAAAAAGAAAGAGCAACTGAATAAAATAGCATTTTAGATGCAGCTCACTGGAGGGTTGTGCTATTTTTGTTTTTTGAACAGGCTTGTGGGCACCACATGTGGTCCTTGGGGGGGCTACCTGGTGCCCGCGGGCGTGTTGGTGACCCCTGGTTTAGCCTAAGGAACAGACACGACTAAAAACAGAAACACTGACAGAGGAGTACCTTCTATGGAAAACAAAGCCTGTATGCAGACGTAATGGCAGCAATAGCACTTTCAATGGGAAACAGGCAGAGACTAATTAACTCCCTTCTTATGAGACAGAGGCACAGAGAGCTCTCACATTTCTGATACAGAGTAGATTTAAACTGAAGTGAGGCGTCCACCACAAAGGATTGAGACTCAACCTTTTATTAACAATCATGCAAAAATGATTTTTGTTTCTGCAGAGCATTGATTTGATGAGGCCGATCATGATTTTGAGTTTGGAGGCTCAGTTTAAGAAGCTTTTATTGAATAGGACAAAAAAAACAACAACCTCCCCACAAAAATTCACACTAAAACTTCAAGAAAAGAGCTCGAATTCCTCTCTGAGGAGGGTCTGAGAAGCGAGTCGTCTAGATTTCAGCTTCAGTTTCAGCTCTAACCGCGGCGGCAGCAGGAGCTGGAAACCAGACAGGTCCAGACGCTCGGCGGTCTCCGGGGAAAAGAGGCTGCGATGGACTCGACCAATACTCACCTTCCCTCTTAATGGACTTCTACCAACTTAAATAAATTGAAAGCTCGGATGTAGTCCTGTTTTCACAGGGGCCTCCCATTGTATTACCGCAGGCTTCCATGTAGCGTCCTTCAGCAATTACCTTGGCTTTGTGAGTTTGAGATCCTACATGTGATACTCACTCGGTAGGAGATAATTGGATTTTGTTCCCTTTGTGGATCTGCTGTCACACGTCTGCTGCTCTGTGTATTAAGGTTCAATGAGTAGCAATCATAGACCTGCATGGAAACGGCCCTGAAAGGGATGTGTCGCATTGTACGGAGGAGCATCACAGTTGTGTGTGTTCGATGGGGCAGAACTGCAGACTGTGTTGCCACCAGCGAGACACATATTTGTCGTTTTGATATTCATGGTATTCATTAAACATGGATTTTCTGGAATTAGATCTTTAGTGCAGTGAATCGTCCTTCAGCAGATAAGATAAAGGATCTCAATTAAGCTAGCTTATTTAAACATTTATAATGAAGAAAGGTCAACACTAGATGGGTAAGGGGTCTGTTAGCATATCCCGCCTTTCTGCATGAACAACCATAAAGCCTAACACTTAGCAAAGCTAAATATAAATAAATATGTTCTCAAATATCACGTGTAGCAGCACCTTGTCATGGTCAGGGATTACGGTTTTCTTGTATGGTAGCGAGTGAAATGTTTATAAAATTTGGTCTTAATCCAATGAATAAACTTCCAGAGACTGAGAAATAATAGTAAGAGCAACATTACAGAGATTGTAGGCGAGGTTTCCGGTTTCACAGACGGATCTTGATACAGCTCTTGTTTTATATTGTCTAACTCTGAACTGAAGGTTTTCTATTAACGTATTCTCTAATAAAGTGAACCAGATCTTCTTCTCTTGTTGTTTTTTGGCTCTTTAAAACCTCTCAGCGAAAGCTTTTGTTTGTTTATGTCCATAAATTAATCTGAAACGCCAATAATTACCAAGAAGGTAAAGTTGGTGTCAAGAAAAGTGAGAAGTTCTCCCATGTATGCTCTGTTGTTTGCCATAATCGGGGGTTTTATCCAAACCAACTCTAATATTACTGCAAACCAAAGATTTTGTGCATTTTTTCCACTCGTCTTCTTCTGCACTTTGACCCTTGTTGTCGTGTGTATTCGGCATAAGATATAAACCACAACAGAACAGTTAGGGTAAAGCTGTAAAAACAGCTTTATTTGTAGGAAACATCTGGAGCTGCAGTGGTTTGATGTTGACATGACACCATAAAAATTAGCCGGGTTGAGAGGGGCCTTTACTGAGAGACAATGAGAAACTGTCAAATAAAAACACGCTGGATGTGCTCGGGAAGAATCGGCACCGATGATTAATGTGTTTCAACGTTCTCTGAGATTACATCATTGTGGCAGATCTCACTAGCTCAACCAAGTAAGCAGTAATTTATGGCATTACAGTATACATTCAAATAAAATGTTTTTTTTAATTCTATTGTTTGGATGAAACAATAGAAAAGGGAAATATCTTCATTCAGGGAATCAAGTGGCACTTGGGAGGAGAGCAGCTTCCGTCCCACTTCAACATATTTTCACTCAAGTCAAAGTTAAAAGTTCCCAATCAAGAAATTACTCAAGTAAGAATGAAAAAGGTATTTATTAAGAAGGCTACTCCAGTAATGAGTAAATATGCATAACAACTGATTTAATATTTGAAAAAGATGTAATTTGTCAGGAAAAATATTTAAATTAGGTGCACATTATGGTATTTTAACGGCTAACAAAAAACTTTTGGAAAAACAATAACAATCGCAAAGTAAAAAACTCAGGCTGAAGAAACACATTTTTTTTAAACAATGTTTTTCAACATAAACGTACGAAACCAATCAGTTAATGTAGACACAGTAAGTTAGGACAGTGCAAAGGACTTCCAATAACAATATCCTCTCTTTACTGTAAGGTTACTTAACGTGTAAATGACTCGATGAACTCAGCAGATAGAAAAAAAATATTAAAACAACAAAGCCTGAACACAAACAAGAAGTCTCACCTTAATATAAATTGTATATGAATGTCTCTTTGGTGCATCTTTGATTGAAATAAGTGGACAGAGTTGCCAGAAATTGTACTCAAGCAAGAGTAGCGACACCTCTTCGTAATATTTACTCAAGTAAAAGTAAGAATTGCTGTAAAACTACTCCTAGAAGTACATTTTGTCCAAAAAGTTACTCAAGTAAATGTAACTAGTTACTACCCAGCTCTGGTCTTGACTACCTTTATGAGCGTTTAATACGCCGCAGCATCAGGATATAGGCTTCCCAGCCGCTTTGGATGAGAGGATGTTGGCTGCCTGCCGGATTCAGAGGCATTGCTAAAGAGCCGGTCAAAAAAAAAAACATCCATCTTTCAATTGCAGCTGTATTTGCTGCCCATGTACTTGCGTCTGTGAATAATCTAGAGGACAAACAAGCGATAAAGCAGTTTTCCATCTCTAAGCTGCTCCCATACAACAGCTCTGCTACCCATCTGTCTCCTGGCACATCCTCATCCTGGGAATCCTCGCTCAGTGTGCTTCCTCGTCAGCAGTCAGCCAGCCTCTCTGGCATCAGCGCTGTTCGTTATCTGCATTGTAGCGCAAAGCTAAAGCTACAGTAAAAGCCAGTGTGAACACGCAGGTAGCCGTTTGTGGCTTCATGGTTTCTCATAGGGCACTGGATGCAAGATTAAAATATATTGGGGCAAAAATATGCTACATAAACATGTAAGCCGTGAAAATATTTGAGTCGAAACTTCTCTCAACATAAGTACATAATCACAATAATGTAGCTTTTAAAAAAAAAAGTCACATTTTGAGCACATTAAACCATCAGTTTGTTTTTCTCATGTTTTTTCTTTTGTTTATATGAGCGAATCTTCATTAAATTTACATCATTTAACTTTGACTTCAGGTCTGAATGGACATGATTAATTTATTTGGAGAGGAGGCCAAGAAAAGCTGCTGCGAGCTGAGCTTTAACAACGCCTGAACTGTGCGTGCCCCGGGATCCCGTAAAGCCCCGACAGAGATCTAATGAAAGATTTAATCCAATGTTACTCAACTGCTTTGGGTTTTTATACAACCAATTGTTATGAGAGCCGAATCGAATTGACCCACGAATGGCAAACACGGGGTAAGATTTCACATAAGTGTTGGCATATTTCATTGTTTTTCTTGTTCAACGGTTTGTAAGATGTTTTGTAAGAAAGCAGCTGGGCTAATATGTTTTTAACTACACCAGAATAGCAGAATATTTGATATTTCCGCGTTGTTTCTGGCAGATCATACAGGACACCCTGAGAGTGACGCAGGGCATCGTGTGAAGGAATCCATTATTGGTTCAGCTCATTGGGAATGAACAGAAATCTGACGCTAATTGCTCAATAAGAGCCTCTGGAAATTCTGTATTTATTTTCTCCGTCTTCCCCGACTGCTCGTTAAGGAGTGTTTGATATGGTTGGGTGGGGTCCTGCAGGATAATGTGCTATTTACAGTGGCTTTGGGGGCTGGAGTTATTCTGTAAGAGTCTCATTAATTAGCTGGGAGACACAGATGAGTGGGAAACTCACATGGCTTTGTTTATTTCGCTCAGAAGGTGGACCTAATCCTTAACCCCAGGATAGAGCCTGTTCCTGGTGTGAGGCCTTGATGGTGAGCTTCACAGTTTCCTTTAGTAGCTGCCAGACTGCAGTGACTTCCAGCTTTGAAGTGGTCCGCTGAGACCTGCAGATGGGATACAGGATCAGCGGGGGCTTGTTTTAAATTGCTTATGAAAGGACTAGACTCCTGCAAGGCAAACATTATGGTACAGGTCTCGTTTGCGACGTTGGGATTTCCATACAAGTTTCCACGAAAGATAATATTTGCTTCGATGTGGTCCATCCATCACCATCCAGCCATCTGTCAGCTAATGAACATCTCATCATGCTTGCTTATCTGCTCTTTTTCCATCTGCCTGCTTTGGCTTGATTCAGAATTTAGTTCCTTCATCAAATTTTCAGGGATGCCTGGAGGTTTGCTAATGTTCTTTAAATGGGATTTCCTGCTGGAGCCTTAGCAGCCATCCCAAACAGCTACTGTTCTCTTTGCAGCAAAGTTTCAGAGCCCTATTTTAATTCTTTAGGTTCATTGTTATGGAAAAATGCCCTTATTACTGTTATTTAGACGTTTTTGACCACTGTCGACACCAATCAGGTCTTTTGCTCTTCATTTGCACCTCGCGTATAATAATTAAAAACGCAAATTTTTAAAAACATTTCCAAATTGAAGATATAAAGGTTATTTATACAACTTGCTATATTTTTCTAAAACAATGGCATGACCACCTACTTTTCATGTGGCCAGTATTTCTCAGGGTGTCTACTTGGTTCCTGGAATCAAGTTGTTTATTTTCCAGGTCTGAAAATGGAAAAGTAATAGTTTTCAGACTTTTATCACTTTTATATTGTTCTCAACTTGTTACGGTCCGTGATTTCTTCTTATTTGTTTGTAGGTTTAGATTTAAATCGTAAACCTCGTGGAAATGGATGCTATAAAATCACATTGATCTTTTCTATTTCTGCTTAAAACGTTGTAAAGAATGAGAACTCTGGTAAAATAATCCAGGAAAAAGTATAAAAATTGTAGGAAGATTGTAAAGCCCCAACAACGATGGTGTTTCTTTCTACTTTTCCCCAGACTCTGTTAACACTAAACCTTAATCGTGTTCTGAAAGGCTCAGTTATTGAAGGGAAATTTTAAACAATGCTGAATTAATACGAGCAACAAGTTTTTGGGACAAATCCGTGGTCGTGCAGAACCTTCATTCTGTGACGTTTCTGCTCTTTCAGCTTTGGTTTGAGGTAACCTTCGTTGTTATCGGACTTGAACTAAACCCCCTCCTCCATCCTTTTCTATTTTGGGTTAAAACTCATACTAGCTATGGTTCTAAAGACCTCTGAATCTAACATATTACCCTGCTTAGAGTTCCTCTGAGACCTTTTTAGCTGGATAAGTAGGACACGACTGATCTACTGACCACCTTCCTCCTAGGGCCACACCCTTTTTTCAGTGGACAGGTAGGGCAACCTGGTAGCCTGAGGCCACTTATTTCCTGTCCACCGCCCTAGTTAACCGTGGCTCCTACTATTACACAACAGCACTTTTATAGGGTTATTAGTGGCTCAAAAGTCCCTGAGGGTGTTGTTAGTTTGTTTGTTTTTTGGAGTTTCTGGCATTTTGTGGGGAAAGATAGTTTATTTTTTGACTGGATAAAAATGTTTAAAATTAAAGAGTTGTGTAGCAGATACATTTGAAAACATTGCTTCACGAACTTCAGGTAATGCAGTTGTTTTACATGTTATTTGCTAATTTTACTTCTTCAGATTGTGTTTTTGTATACATGTACACAATCTGTTTGCAGGTAATGAGGAGCAGGTTTTAACCTACAGATCCTACTGGTCCAGTAAAAGTAATCAAATCAATTTATTATTTGAGTTAAAGTGCTGGAGAATGTTCTTTTAAAAAATACTTAAATATTCAATGTACTTGAAAAACTACTGAGCCTCTAAAGAGACATTGGAGGGAAATATATATATAAAAACGTTTCTTGTGTGCACCCCACACAAGAATAACTGCTGGGCACCAGACCGTACAGTTTTTTTCTTTTAAATTTAAACTTTAATGTCACTTTAGGGACGCCGTAAAAATCTGTTTTTTTTAATGCACTTTGAGGGTAATTGAGAATAATTTGTAACATTTTTCTGCTATACTGGACAGATCAGTAGCTCCAAATAATAATAATAATAATAATAATAATAATAATAATAATAATAATAATAATAATAATAATAATAATAATAATAATAATAATAATAATTAATAATAATAATTAATAATGAATTGTTCTTATGTTGCGATTTTCTAGACATTTAAAGGCACGGCACAGGAGCAAAGTGCAGATGACTTGCACAAGGCGGCCATCTTGGAAATTTTCTTTGTTTACAGATTTTAGTTTTTTCTTCTTCCACCGTTTTCATTCACTTAGAAGATTAACAAGAACAACAAACCATAAATTCCTTCCTGTTGCCTAACCATTATCTTTCAAAAGCATACAGTAAACATTTGTATGAAGAAAAAACACAAAACGTTCAGATTTATGTTCAGGAAGAATCTGGAAAAAAAATGCAACAAAACACATTGAAACAATATTTGTCAAAAGAAAATGTTTTCTGTGCACATTATGAGCGGTTTTCTAAGCCGGGTTAAACAGTTTTTCTCTCCAAACTTTGACTGGCAAACAAGCATCTGAAGCCCATTTTCTTTCTTTAGTAAGCAGCGCAGCTCGTCCTGCACACGTCTGGATCATTTGTTACTGATGACTTGAATAACGACCTTCATCTCTTCAGTGGGAAAGGAGTGATGCAGCATTTCGGCTCCAGCTTGAGACGTCGGTGGGGCTTGGCGATCCTCAATCTTCTCTGTTAGGCTGGCCTGTTGCCTGGATCTGAGGACGGAGCGGAGGGGTGACAATTTGTCATTGACGGGGTTTGATGGATTGTGTAAGCCAAGCGCGGGGCGCTGCTGCTATCTGAAACTAATTGAATGTAATATCAGAGAGATGGGATGGGGTGATGACAAATGGGCAGCTCTGTGTGACTCTTTCCAACCTTCTGCAGACATTTGGCTCCCTATTTACCATTAAGCAGCGCCCCGCTACAGCCCTCAGATAAGTGATTACGATCTGCAGTCAACACGGCGTTTAGTTCTCCGAGCGTTCTGCCGTGGAACCGAGTGTTAAGCACTTTTCCTTTTTAGTGTTTCTGGTTGACCTAAACGGATCAGGACGAGGAGCGGCTTCTGGCTCTTTGTGATAGGGGGAAACCTAAATGTGAGGCTGCAGAGGGCAGCGAGCCCTTTTCAGACTTTCTTGCAAACCAGGCAGCTGCAGAGGAGAGATGGAGGGGATTTATTTATTTCTTTTAGCAAAGGACTGTGTTTGCCCAGCCATGCAGCACTGACGAGCGCTGGGACTGGGAGCTTTAAACTGGGGGGAAGGGGACGTGTAAGGGGGGGGGGGGGTTCGGAGGGTGGAGGTGGGACAAGCATGGAGCTCTGAGACTGGGGGTGGGGGACGAGGAAGCAGCACCAGGATCCTGGTTGGCCCTCTGGAGCCATCTGGTCATCACCCTCTTCCTGCACCCTGAGGGATGGTGAAGGGCAGGTGGCGGGGGCCGCCGGTATTGACGGGACTTCTGCTTTAGGGCAGAACGATTGCATAGGTGGGCGGCCTTCTCCAACACAGCCCCCCCCACATGGCAACGGCCGGTTCTGCTTCGTTTCAGGGCAAAAATTCATTTCACCTTCAGTACGTTATTAAGATCAGTCAGTAACTAGTTGATAATGACTTCTTATGGAAAGCATTTGAAACTCTTGTTCACTGCTCCTTAAAAATGGGAAAATATAAAAGCAGATGTCTTGCACAGGATTGCCTAAGAGGCTATTTAGAAACAAGATCTTGGTAAATAAAAAAATATATAATATAGATTCACTGCCAAAGAAAATAACTTGTGGAGTTCCACACGTTTTAATAAAGTTATTTATTAAATATCCCAAGGATGTTTGTAACTAAAAGGTGAAAACTAGGGCTGGACGATGAGGCTTAAAAATATATTAAACCAAATTTGAAAATCGATTTTTATAAAAGAAATGATTTTTAAAACTTGCTTTTATGTCAAGCATTTCATTTAGGAGTTGACCTGAAATGCAACTAAATTCCAGCTGTGAATCAGGCTTGTAAAACAAAGATGGCGGCCCTGCCGTTGTAAACGATGAAAATACAACAAAATGTTTGCTGCTAGTGAATTAAGAACAGGCTTCTTTTCTCTTTAAACTAACTTAAAAACAAACAAACAAACAAGCAAATTAGGAAATTAAAGTGTCTTGTACTATGGTTAAAAAAAGTTTCCTCTTTAAATATTTTGACTATATATTTTCCTAAACATATTTTCTGTATCGCATGTTATTCTTGTCATGGAAGCCCAATGAGTGCATTGGCAAAATAAAATACAGATTTTTCCAAAAATTAAATCTTAAAAGATTGTAAATTTGAATATATTAAATCAATTAATCGTGCAGCCCTAGTGAAAGTCTATAATGTTTGCACATAATTCACACAATTTGTTTTCAGATGTGAATGAATTACTAAAAACTGTAAAAAAAATAGTTGAACATGGTCAAATTGGTTTCAAATGGTTTCAAAGCAATTTCATGCTTTAAGTTATTTAGTGATGCCAGGACATTATTTGATCTATTTGGTGCAACACTTAAGTAAAATAGGGTTAAGATTGAAATAAATTATTATGGGTTATGATGTAAGCTAACTAATTAGTTAACTAGTTAGATTCAAGGTCTTTGTAATAGTGAGTTATGTATTTTAAAATAAAGGGATTTTTTTCTGTCTAGCAGCTTTTCTGTTACTTATGAATTTATGCCAGATAAACATTAACCAGCCTTTTCCTTAGAAAGAAATAATAGATATTTTGTGTTTGTAAATGACCAGAATAAAGTGATTCAGGTAGATAAATGGTTGAAGCCACATGCAGAGTTTTCTAGAATGAGAGCCAAAAGCATCTAAACAATAATTTTAAAAGATAATTCTGTGATTTAGAGTAGAGAAAACCTGACAGATGAGTTTTAACACAGAAAGTGCATATTTTACCATTTAAAAGAATTTCTGTATATTTTTTGTTCCAGAGCTTTCAGTCAGTTTGTGCCCTCCTGGAAAAACTGAGACGTTTCTCTCTTTAAGGAACAGTGATGAAACTCAGTGATATTTCATTTTTTTTTTGCTCGTGTCAGACTGTGTTTGAGGAGACGGTGTTGTCGGTAACACGACCAGCAGGGCGTGCGGTGGTCTGGCTGCCCTGACTTGGACGGCGTTGTAATCCGTGTCCGGCGGAGGGGGGGTGGGCAGCGAGCCGGATCGGCTTCAGTCTGGTGCAGCGGAGGTGGTCAGCTGATGAACAGGTGCTTCAGCTCGCTCCTGTGGTGATGGGATTTCCTCTGTGGTAAGGTTCGCCTTTACAAACACAGGAATCACGGTTAGCATTCAGGGCAACTTGTGACGAATAAACGGCAGATTTAAAAATGTAGCTGAACAATGAGGTGAAATTAAAGCTGAGATTCAGTATTTGTCAAACCGGGGGAGAATTTCTTATAAAAGTCTCTGAACACATGACGCTAAACACCATATTTCTTTTTATCATTTTATCAGATAAGCATTTTTCTTTCCTCTTAGGCTCATAATAAAAATAAAAACCTGGCTGAGGCTGGTTTCTGGTATCGCAGCGTAGCAGGATTTTACAAAGCTAGTTTCAAAACTGTGCATTTTTTCCACATTCGATCCAGAGTTTGAAAGTAATTTTACTGAGATGCCATAGAAGGGATTAGGTTAGAGGCATAGAGCAATGCAATTCCAGTGTGCTGTACACTGCCAGTCAGCTGGCTGAAAGCTCACAAAAAGGACAAACATGGTGCAAACCTTTTATTTTACAAATAAATTCATCAAATCATTTCTGTTCCTGGGGTTTAAAACCATTGTAATAAGCAGGAGAGTAAGGGGAATTTTCTTTAACTGTATACTGCAGCAGCTAGCTCTGTCACACCTGTTGCTGCACACTGGCAATCAGCTGGCTGAAAGTACATTCCTCTTCCCTTTTTATAAAATTACTGGAAGACAAATTCCGCTGTATGGAAATATTTCCGGTACAAAATAATCCAGACAATCACGAGTAGAAAATCAACGTGCTTTAAAGTCACAGTTGGTAAACTGTCTGTGAAGCAGCCGACTGCTGGCAGCTACCGAGGCGATGGCTCAACTTATCAAATTATCAATTTATAATATTGGGTGCAGCTAAATTAAAGAGGTTTATTCTATATTCTTTTAAGCCTTTGCATGACAGAATAATGATAGATGTTATAGAAAAAAACAACTAATCAGTGTGTTAAATTATTTCAGCAGCAATAGGAATAAAGGAGTCAACATGTTGATAATTTTTGTGTGACGTTTTAATTAGTACTTGTAGTTTATATGCTGTGAAAATCTCTTGCTGACCCATTGTTATTGCTTCTTTTTTACACTTTAAGGTTACGGTTTTGACTGTATTTGACTGGAGAAAATAGAGTAATAAGAACTAGAGCTTCACAATATATCACAAATTTATCACAGTATGGATTTATGCAATTGGCTTATTGCAAAGACCTGCTTGAAGAGCTATAAATGTTAGATAATTATTTAAGTACCATTCATTTAAGCTCTCCATGCCAGTCGCATATTTGATGACGCTTGTTGTCTCATGCATCATAAACCTGTTTGTGAGGTAAAGGTGGTGAAACCTTTCAGAAAATGACACTAAGTTGCTTCATTGCCAAAAAAAAGTAAACAAGTTTCTTCAATAAAACCTGGCTTTACATATGGAAATATGTATTTGTATCCCCCAGCAGCTGGAAAAGATAAGACCCCTCATAATGTCTGTGGGTGAACCCAAAGATAGCTAAACCGTTTTACTGAAAGATCATCAGTTCAAGTTTGTAGTCCAGCTGTTTTTAATATTTGCTTTAAGATTCTATTTTCCCATGTTTTATTTTGCTTAATATTTCTAAAATTTATTCCAACTTGCTTTTGTTCTGTTTTTATTTTCCTATATTTTAATCATGTAAAGCACTTTGCATTATCTTTGTACTGAAATGTGCTTTACAGATAAATTTGCCTTGCCTTGCCTTAGCAGAAATATTAAAACCTTTTAGTTATTGCATGTTTTTCTGATATCTGGTGGTAACATCCCTCTTTCTATCCTTGGTTTCTTGTTGCATCAACAGGAGGGAAGTCAGATCAGCAGGAATAAATGTTTGCCCCGCTGGTTTAATGCGTGTCCACAGTTGTCCTTATTCTACACAAAGACCCTGTTATCTGGAGTCTGCAGTGGCCGCTTTTAAAAGAAGCTCCCACACCTACTTTTCAATTGTTTTTTTTTTTTTTGTCGCCATGCCTGCCCTCCCGTCTTCATTCTAGGAAATACCGCTGGAATTCAATTTTACACACCAGGAATTTTAACCCTGATAAGGAGGGATGGAGAGAAAAAAAAACATATTTTCATGTGCAGCAGCAAGTGTGGAGCCAGAGGTTCTTCTCGCTGCTCCAGCCAATCTCTCCGAGGCGTGCACACGCTGCTCAGCCTCTTAACCTCGCCCCTGCCTCAATTGTGGACGCCCCGGCGTAAATCTGCCACATTTTGGAGAAGGATTCAAGCAGCCAAGGCTGAGTTTGGTGGTTCAGACAAAGCCCAGTGACACAGAGAGAGAGAGAGAGAATAGGCCTTCTCCAGGGCAGATACCTTTGTTGCAGGAATCGGTGAGAAACACTCGGTGGAAATCAATGAAATACTGCTGTATACCTGCAGGGATGTGGAAATGTAATTGGTACTGAGGTGAGAATCGCTGCCGAGGGAACATTTAGAACATTTCTGTGAGATGAACCTCTGGTGACGATTTATGTATTTTCACCGTTTTCCACAACAAAAAACGTTACATTTTGGTTTATCAGTGTTTTCATGACATCCTGCTTTAACTGTTGCAGGACGTTAACATTTAGCCTTAAGGATAGTTTTTAAAAGTGGAGGATTTATGCCTGTTTTAGACTCAAGAAGAAGATGAAATGCTCCCTTTGGGTTTGAAAACAGAGACTTTGAGACTTCAAAAAAAAAAAAAAAAAAAAAAAAAACTGTATACAGTGAGCATTTTGGTGTTTTGTTCACAAATGATTGACGGATGAATCGGGGTTTTCATGGCCGAGATGTTCCAGTGTGTCGTGGTGAGGAAGGAGATGAAGCGAGAGTAGCACGAGTCGATTTGTCGATCCGTTCTGGTTCCAACGCCTACCTGTGGTCAAAAGATCTTCTAATGTGGTTTTTAGTGTGTTGTAAGCACTCTAAAGGTAAAAAAACCCCAACTTGCATTAATTATTTGCTAAATATTGCTCCTTTACTCATACCTAACACTGAAAGATGTTTTCTGGTTTCAATTGCTCCTGTATAAACTCACATTTTAATCCCTTTACTCTCCTGTTGATCATACATCATGGATTGCTGGCTGGTTTGCAAGCGACCTTTTGCAGCAGTGATGCACTAATAATAATTTGGCGCATGGTCTCTTTTTGATTCATTGAAGATTACCTGCAGTTAAGGTTTGCATTAACCCTGTGACGTTCTAAATCTGCAGGTTTGGAGAAAGTTTGTGAAGTCATAGTTTGGTATAAGCTATCACAAATACTATTATAAAATATTTTTTTTTAATCATAACGACATTTGAAGTGAATAAATGTACAAACATGTCAAATATTAAGATTCTTTAATCTGTTTTCATTCATTTAGGATTTTTTTTTTAATCATAACTTGTTTTGATGAATAGCAATTAATGGTGAAACTTTTTTAGCAATAACCTCCAAAAAGTTCTGCACTTTTGCTGTTTGGAAATTATTTTATTGCATTAGAGAAATGTTTTTTTTGTCATGAATGGTATGTTAAGTTTTTTAAGTTAAGTTTGGACAATAATAAGTTTTTAATACTTGTATATGTTTGTTGCTGCGAGCATTGCTGTTGGTTTAGGTAAATTATAGTGGATGTAAATAAATGTTTCCACTGAGTTGTTAGCAATTTGAACAAATTGATAAATAAGAATTAATAATAATAATGTTTGCTTCATTGGTCTGATACTTTTCACACATTTTGTGTGTAAGATATGAAGTAGTGATATTGTGGAAGAACATCTTTACAGGCAGCAGTTATATAAAAGGAATATAAAAGGAAATATCATGTAAGTAAGCTATTTTATATTAATGACGAACATATTTGGAACATGCATACATGTGTTTACATAAATTGTTCTAAACATTTGTCTGCTTATTAATATCTTAGCTATGTTTCATTTGAGAGGATAGCAGCATTAGTGGCAATACAATATTTAGTACCATGAATCGGTAGCTGCTGGTCCCTGGAGACCCATGTTGTCCGGCTGCTGCGTGCCGTCTCAGCTTGGCTGTAATGGAGCAGCTTAATTCCCACGAGAGCTCTAGTTTTGGTGCTGAAACAGATGTTCCTCCTGGTGCTCAGTCTGTGGCAAAGAGTAAATAAAAAGGCAGCTGAGATCACACAAAGGTCAAGGTCTCCTTGGCCGTCCTGTATTTAAGGACCAAAATAATAAATATGGATTTAGTTTTGTATTCGTAATGTCAGTTTTGTCCAATTATTCAAATAGATTACGTTGCTTTGCTTTGTGCGTGCTGTTGTAATGTCAGGGTTACAGCCGAGTGAGCAAATTGCTCTTTAAGGGTCAGTTGTTTCACACATTGAATACTAATGAGGTAAAAGGAGTCAATGAATTCCTAGAGGTTTCATCGTCACACAATTCAAATTTAAAAATCAACAAGCAACGCTGCACCGCCTCCATATCCTTTGAACTTTTCCACATTTTGCCACGCCACAATCACAAATGGTAACGGATGTCATTGGATTTTAAGTGATAGTCCAAGATAAAGTAGTTCATAATTATTGAAGGAGAAGGAAAGTGAGAAATAGTTTTTAATGAATGATTTTTTTTTTCTATAAAGAAAGATCTGAAAGGTTTTTGCCATGTTTTGTTTTCAGTCTTCCTGAGCCAACGCTCTGCAGAATGGGTTTTCTCTGCAGCTACAAACTGACATTCCTATGCTTTATTTTCTGTCTCAATGATCACATCTTGTTACAGATTGCCAACTTTATTTAAGTTTGGACTTTGACAGGGCCACTCTGTTACGGGTATGTGCTTTAAACTGATCCATTTTGTTGTAGGTCTGGATATTAGGGGTCATTATCCTGCAGAAAATGGAAATATCCTGCAGATCACAGCTTTATCTGCCCAGCCTGCCAGTTTAGGCCATGACTTGGTAGGTTTGCAGGTGGGCCATCTAGGTTGTAAGAAATTTTATCGTGCATGATGTTCAATAGTGACATATTATGTTTGAGGTGTGATGAGCTGAGTGTCTTTCAAGGGTCAGATAGGGACACATGGATAGAGGGTAGAGTACTAATTATGTCTTTATTAAACCAATTTTATGTATGCAACTCTCCAGGAGAACCCAAAGAATAAAGCAGATGCCAAACCAGAACTACAAATAAGAAAAGTTTTCTTGAAATGAGTGTGTTTGTCCATTATTTAAGCAGGTAAATAAGATTATCTGCCAATGGGATGAGTATATTAACCCCTAAAATAAGATAATGAGATATATTGCACTTGGAATAAGATGATGGAGATGAGTTATTCCTATTTTAAGTCCATTGGCTAATCATCTAATTTACCTGCTCAAAACAAGGACAAATACGCTTATTTCAAGAAAAGTCTACTGATTTTTAGTTCTGTTTTTGCAGTGTGTGTAATAGAAACTTTTGTTCCATTTTCCCCCACAAACAATATGGAGAGTCCCCACAAAGCTGTATCTCCGTTACCTCAACCCAGACGTTTTCCTCCCGCCTCCTTATCCATAACAACCCCCATGCTAGTATCACTTCCATAATCAATACCAGCTCTCTGCTGTTATTGATCCTGGGACGGTGTATACACAGCTGCTGGGACCAGACACTGGCCTCCTGCCTGGAATCAAGGACCCAGAAAAGGACACTTGATCACCAGCACCTGGTTCTCCTCAGCGATCTCCTGCACGTATGAAGCGCGCAGAGATTAGGGACGATTGCAAACATCAAAGACCATTCGCTTCACACAAGAACAGCTAACGAGGGGCAGTAAGAAAATCAATTTGTTGCAGGTCAACAGCTTTATTTGATGTAGTAATGAAGCGTGCCACTGAAGTGAAACATTAGAACAACGCAGAGTTTAATGGATAAATGAAGCTATTCACGTTTTAACTGATTATTAGGATATTCCACGTAGTTCAAATTAAAACGGCACAATACGGGAAACAACTCTGCTTTAACGCATCCAAATAAGTTGTTAAGTGAACAGAATTCGGTAGAATTTGAATTAGGTTACCAGGAAACCGTAAAGATAATAACAGCATTCTTGATTAAAAGCATCCTCACTAATAAGATGTGTTCAGGGTTTCATCTCGGATTTTTGCTTACTTACTTATAAGAGAAAGGCGACCGTTGTTTCCATTGCTGCTAAAATGCAAAATATAGAATAAACAGCCTCTAAAGCTAGTAGACCGTTTAAGGTAAACATGCATATTGTGCAGAATATTCAACCTTTTTGGTGTTCTGCATTTATAAAATAACACTCGGACTATAACAAGCTAGTTAGGCTATCAGTTTGTCATCGTTTATGCCACTTGCTGTTTGCTGATTGTAGTTTTAATAGGGGTGCGATGCGCAGACTTCCTTTTAGTTTGCACAACATGCTGGTCCGCATTTCTTTATTACTTAAAATATTTCTAAACAGCTGAATATGTCTTTCTTATTGAGGGAAAACTTTTATATTTTCTAGTGGCAGTGCATAGCAACAAGTGGGGGAGGGGTAGCCCTGTGTTACTCTATACACCACAGAGATGGGGAAAACTACAGTCACTGTGGCATTTGATTAAAGGGATTGTAGAAATGGTATGATGAAAAATCTGACGTATTAAAACAATATTTTCATCAAACTTTAGGAGCAATAACCAGCCAATGGATTGTTGCATCTGTTCTTTTCAATTTAAATAGAAAATTTCCTTTAAAAACAGAATAGTTATAAAAACCTGTTTGTTTTAAATTTAATAAGTGTGGTATGGCAAGTAATTATGTCATATATTTTTGACTTTTTTTTTTTTTTTTTTCCCCAAGGCCTGCTAGCACCTAATAATGAAGGTAAATACGCCACCAGGGATTTAATGATCCCGCAGCCCTCACCAGGTGTTTAATTAAGCTCCACATGGTGGTATCCAATCAGGAGACAGTATTTGGGCACAAATTAGTCTGTTAAATTTATTTTGCATGAAGGTCAAATTAATTAAAACACTCATGGAGAAAAATTATTGTATATAAGTTGCTGGCTGATACTTTCACAACAATATTTTGCCATAAATATTCTTTTTCAGCCAACTTTTTAAAGTTTATTTTCTCTTTCAATAAAAGTTGCTACCGTTTTTACTTCGGTTTGTTGTAGATGTGGAAAGTCTGCAGCTGCATTAATCAGTGACGTTTGGCTCCAGTCGTTGCTCATCTTCTAAGATACAGTTTTCAAATAAAATATGGCGGACAAGGAGTCTGCTTCACTGTCAAATGCAACAAGTTTTAAAAGTTTTAAAGCCCTCACAGGGTGACGTGGTCTTTTGTTTGGAAGTACTTCACTTGTGGAGATAAACGGGAGGTTAGGACTCTGGGGGGGTTTGCTGGGTGTGACATGAAAGTCGAATCAGGAGCCTAAAACTCCTCGAGGCCCAGCGTCTTACAACCATCCAAGTGTCGCTGCTCCAAGACACATGAATCAAATAATAAGGCCGTTAGCTGGAGCATGGCTGCACGTTAAGAAGATAATTCAGCCATTTGATTCAGGAGTTAAACCAAGGATGCAGGACAGTTGCTTTGAGGGCCTACTGGTAGTTTGGGATGCCAAAAGACGACTTGTTTTAAGCTTTTTAGGCAAATCCAGGTTTTGTCTCAGCCTAAAAGGTTAACTTAGAAATTGATATTTTACATTTTAATTGTACAAATAGATTTTTTTTCTGATTTATGTGGGTGTAGGTGAAAAAAAAATCCACTTTTCTATAAGCTTTACACGGACAACCTCACTGGTAGATACATTTTAAGTTCAGTGATTAAAACTGAACCTTGTGCTAATTAAAAAAAGCGGTAAAGAAATCGAGCTAAAGTCGTATTTTTCGTATTACTCCTGATAGTTCTGCTCTTAGCGCCACTCGCAGCATCCGAGGACAGCTTCGCCCAGAAAGACGGCGCGCTGTAACTGCATCCTTGGAATTCAATTACCTTTCATTTTATTCCCCTCTTCTGGACATATTATTAGCCTCTGTCAGAGCCAATCATTGCAGCCAAATCAAATCAAATCTGATGCGTTTGCAGCGGATTGATTCTTGCGCGGCATAATTAAATTGTTGCTGTAACCGATAAGAACCATGACTGTTTAATGTTGCCGCATTAAAGGACACGAGGTGTTCAGGGTCGCGGGAGCATCTTCCTCCTAACAGCTGGGGTATGGCACTGGGATTAGGGGAAATGTGGATGGGATTTCTGTTGCCTATTCATGTTTTAAAGACTAGCTCCAAGGTGTCAAAGACTGAAATATAAATCACAGAGTCCTGTCCAGTAGTTGTCAGTTAAAAACCATCTTACTGCAGAAGATGGATTTAAAACTGTGACATTTGAAGAATATCTCCAAACAAACTGAATAGATCTGTGTGAAATATCCTTTTTCTGTCATTATAAAGCATAATCTTTTTTTCTACCTGCATTATGGCATTACATTTTTGTCAGGTTTTGATCGAGTGGCCTGTGTGTCCAGTTTCTAATCCTTTTCGTTGCTTTTTTTTAGATTCTCAAGCCCTACCAGGTGGCGATAACGCGTCTGACCTCGTGTCAGCATGTTGCTGTAGGTCCTTGATAGGATTTGAGTGTCAAACAAGTGTTTTCCTCCCTCGTGTGTCTTGTGCTGATGGTTTCCTCTTCTGGGCAGAGGTGCGCGTTGCAGCTGGGGTCACCCAGGCTGAGGCTCAAGGACGCTGCAGTAATTCAATCCCAGCCGTTAACAGGCCTGTGAAAGCAGGGAGGCTCTGAAATCTGATACAGACACTTAGATTGTTCTTTATCTCGCTGCAAGACGGCTTAGAAAGTCCTTGTTAAATTCACAATGTGATTTGACATTTACAGGCTACGCGTACGGACGTGTTTATATGAACAGTGATCACAGTCAGATCCATTTAGAGCGGGCACAGACGCTGATCAATAGCCATCACAGTTGCGCTGATCAAATATTTATCCAGGAAGCGGGAGAGGAATAGACTCTCTGTCGGCTCGTCTGGGCCTCATCTTCTCCACGGTGCCTGGAGACGCAGAGGTTCTCCGGCCAGAGCAAAAGGTTTTATCGGTTTATTAAGTTGGGATGGACCATACAGGATGATCAACCGTGCGCGCTCACTTACTGACAACTTAGAAAACCTATAAACTGAACAGTCATGTTATTGGACTGAGGAAGGAGGCCGAAGTACCTGGAAATGATCCACGTCTGCACATTGGACATGCAAACTCCATGCAGAAAGACCCCAGGCCTTGCTGCAAGGCAAGAAGTGTTTTTATGCTAATAACACACAGAAATGTTCCTCATAGCCATTTTTGGTTTAATTTTTTTAGCAGCGCTTCACCATTTTTATCTGGTGATTAGTTTTCCATATTGGCCTCTCTTAACAACATGCTGGGCCTCCACAAAAATACAGACAAGTCATCAAATCTGAATAAAAAAAAAAATGTATTACATAAAAAAAACACAACTCTGCTCTCTAAACTGTTTTGGGTCCGTGTATCTTTTGGTCATTGGATTTTCGTTTCAGAAACAGGAATTGAAAAAACAAAAACAAATGGCCATTTGATTTTTGTTGTAAAATACAAAAAAGAAAATCGAAATACAAAGCGTTTATCTTTTTCACTGTCAAAAGGGGAAAAGTAAAATTTGAAAAATTATTTGAATTTAATTTTCTATTTTGGGTAACAAAAAACAAAAAAGCTTTTAAACAGAAACGGAAAAACGGCTCGTTTGTTCATACTCCGGAAACCGGATGTGGTTCCTACTGCCTGAGACTACTTTCCAAAATAAAAGCAATATGTTTGACGTGCATCAGGGTATTTTATTATTTTTTACACATGTCGACTACAGTTAGTTTACATAATTTATTTCAGTTTTGTGTAATATTCCTTATTATTGAGGTCTGCTGATGAATATGGAAATATATGTTCTGGTCATAGTCACTGTTTAGCCTAAATAACTACTAAAACAATAGCATACAAGCTTAAACAGGCTTGCTGTTGCAATGACTCAGATAACTGAAAATTTGCACAGGGATATTAAAACAATTGGTTTGCCCAAGTAACTACTTTCACTTACAGATGACAGATTAAGATCTCAAGATGTTACTCATCGAAATCCATCTACATGATGTGAAATTCCAAAATAAAAGCCCTCCAAAATCTCTATGTTAAGTCAGTTTGACCTAAGTTGCTGTCAATATTGAATGGTTTTTAGTGTATACTGTCACTTCAACATGACAGTAGAACACCTCCAGATGTTGCTCAACAAATTGCATCCACATCTGATGTTGTCACTGTTAATATTCTGAAAGGGTAGCATGCAGCTATTGTTGAACAAGAATGTGATCAATGTAAAACACACCTTAACATTCAGGTTCAATTAATACTTTTCTTTTGATAACAGATTTGTTACTTTTAAAAATGTGAAAGTGGATTAAAAACATAAAACAACTGTAAAGTTTATCAAAATTATGTGTGTGTGTGTGTGTGTGTCCAAAAAAGCTGGACGATGCTCTTATGTTGTAATTCAACAAGCCCGATATTCATAAAACTTTGGTCATCCTTTGTGATATGGCTTCTCATATTGAAAATAAGAGACAGAATCTAACTGTTGTATCTTAGAGTCATAGGCCTACTTACTCTCGCTGATTCTTGGACATCCTTCTTTCCCGGAAAAACAAGGCTTTATGCGATACATTCATTCAGCCAATAACAAATAAGACAAAGTTCCACTGAGAGTCTCTTTTGTCCAAATTATAGAAAGATCACAACAAAAATGTTCTGTGTGCTTTCTTCTTAGACTGGCTAGTAATTTTTTTTAATTCATATTAATGATTATTTTTATCTGTGTATGACAAAAAATATTTAGTTTCCAATACATTGAGAAACCTAATATACACTATATTGTATTGTATAAGTATTCACTCACCTGCCTTTGACTCTTCTGGAAAGGCTGTCCACAAGGTTTAGGAGTGTGTTTATGGGAATTTCTGACCATTCTTACAGAAATGCATTTGTGAGGTCACATACTGATGGTGTACAACAAGACATGGCTCTCAGTCTCCACTATATTTAATCTCAAAGGTGTTCTATTGGGTTGAGGTCAGGGCTCTGTATATGCCAGTGAAGTTCATCCACATCAAACTCTTCCATCCATGTCCTTGTGGACCTTGCTTTGTGCTCTGGTGCTCAGTCATGTTGGAGGAGGCAGGGGCCAGCTCCAAACTGTTCCCACAAAGTTGAGAAAATGGAATTGTCCAAGATGTCTAGTCTGTGGAAACACTCAGAGCTCCGTTCACTGGAACTAAGGGGCCAAGCCCAGCTCCTGAAAAACAAACCCACACCATAATCCCCCCTCTGCCAAACTTTACACTTGGCACAATGAAGTCAGACAATCACCATTCTCCTGGCAACCGCCAAACCCAGACTCGTCCATCAGATTTGCAGATGAAGAAGCGTGATTTGTCACTCAGAAGAACGTGTCTCCAATGCCTTGCATTGCACTTGGTGATGTATGGCTTGGATGCAGCTGATCAGCCATGGAAACCCATTCCATGAAGCTCTCTGCACTGTTCTTGAGCTAATCTTAAGGCCACATGAAGTTTGGAATCATGTAGTGATTGACTTTGCAGAAAGTTGGCAACCTCTACGCTCTATGCACTTCAGTATCCACTGAACCCGCTCCGACAGTTTACGTGGACTAACACTTCGTGGCTGAGTTGCTGTCGTTCCCAAACATTTCCATTTTCTCATGATACAGCAGTTGACTCAAGAATATTTAGGAGCGAGGAAAGTTGACAACTGGATTTTTTGCCTGCTGGCATCCTATCACAGCTTCATGCTGGAATTCACTGAGCTCCTGAGAGCAACCCATTCTTTCACAAATGTTTGTGAAAACAGTCTGCATGCGTAGTTTTTATACACCTGTGACCATGGAAGTGATTGGAACACCTGATTCTAATAATTTGGATGGCGGAGCGAATACTTTTGCAATATAGTGTATATAGTCATGTTGGAACATCATATCAAATCTTAATGAGCTTTGTTGAGCAGCCTCTGGAGATGTTCTACTGTCACTCTGAATCAAAAATTTTCACTTAAAACATAAGGGTTAGTAGCAACATTATCAGTAACTTAGGTCAAAGTGAATATATAGCGAGATTTTGAAGGGCTTTCACTTTGAAATTCCACATCAGATGTGGATGAAATTTGTTGTGCAACATCTGGAGGTGTTCTACTGTCAGGCTGAAGTGACAGTATCCCCTGAAAATGTACCGTTTAGTAACAACATTGCCAGAAACTTATGTGAAATTGACTTAATGTAGAGATTTTGGAGGGGTTTAATTTAGAAATTCCACATCATGTATATGGATTTTGATGAGTAACATGTCAAGATCCTAATCTGTTATCTGTAAGTGAAAGTAGTCACTTAGAAAAACCACTTGTTTTAATATCCCTGTGCAAATTTTCACTTATCTGAGTCATTGCAACAGCAAGCCTGTTTAAGGCTGTTGGCTATTTTTTTTTAGTAATTATTCAGGCTAAACAGTGACTATGACCAAAATATATATTTCCATATTCACCAGCAGGCTTGAATAATAAAGAAGTATTACATAAAGCTGTGAGAAATTATTTCAACTAACTGAAGTCCACATGTGTAACAAAACAAAGAATAGAATAGGTTGATACACGTCAAACACATTGCTTTTATTTTGGAAAGTAGTCTCAGGCATTGCTACCGTAATGCATGGTGTTCGCATGACCTTCAAAATGAAGGGAGGGCTGGCATGACTGCCGTGTCCACAGTGGCGGCTGGCTTGACCGGAGTAAACTCAACCATGTTCATTGGAAAATCGCCTCACTTTTCTTAGAAAATATCGTCTTACTCCCCCTCTCACCTGGGATATCTGTGCTGAGATTTGTATGGATGACAAGCCTTGTTTTGTCGTGTCTAAAATCAAATCTGCGTAAGGTTCTTAAGACATTTTATTCTGAAAAATGTGGTGCTTTTGCAATGCAGAAGTGACCACTTCCGGTCTCGGAATATGAACAAACGAGCCTCTTTTTCGTTTACGTTTTAAACCATTTTTGTTTTTTCTTACCCGAAATGGAAAATGAATTTCAAATAATTTTTCAAATTTCACTTTTCGCTTATGGACAATGAAAAAGACAAACGCTTTGTATTTCGATTTTCTTTTTTGTATTTTAAAACAAAAATCAAATGGCCATTTGTTTTTGTTTTTTCAATTCCTGTTTCTGAAACGAAAATCCAATGACCAAAAGATACACTGACCGTTTTGGAACATAAAAATAAAAAATAGTTTGAATCCATTCATCCCTGCCTAAATTTAGGGCTTCATAAAAACAAATATCGCTCTAAAATCAAATTAACTTTTATTAAATTTCTATTTCAATTTTACTACACCAGTGACAAAAAGCCGCACAATGGCAGCTCACTGCTCCCCAAGGGGATGGGTTAAATGCAGAACAGATTTCAATGGAATGCATGTTGCAATGACTATTATTATTATTATTATTATTATTATTATTATTATTATTATTATTATTATTATTATTTATTATTATTTTATTCCCAGTATAAAACCATTAATATATGGATTCCCTGCTTAATGTGTTGTTAAGCTGCACACACACGTTTTACAAGGAGACTAACATTTTGCTGTGCTTGACTTTCCAAATACACAATCTGTGTATGTTGGTTTGTAGGTTACAGGAACATGTTGCATAGCAGGAATATTTACTTATCATAATATTGATCAATTAAGATGAATCCATATTTTACTACTTTATGTTCCATGATGTCAATACTGAATAAGTGTTGCACCTGAACAATCTTGAACAACCCTTTGCAAGCTTAAAGTTTGTGCAATATTCATATAAAGGTGCTAAGAATAGACTCAGTCTCAGACAACTTTATTTGTCATTCTGCATGCACAAAGTGCGTACAGAATGAAATTTCTGTACATATGAATAGCACCCATTGTGCTGCTTTTCTCCTTTGCTGCTCATTATTGCTAAAATTGACCTGACTTTGTCTTTTAAACAGCAAATTATTGCTGCAGAACCATAGTAGCATAAAAAGTCCAACATTGATCCAGCAGTTAAAAGTTTTTACTTCTCATTTTGCCAATTTATGATACATTGCAGTATGAATTTGAATTATAATTGTCCTTTATTTCCTCTACGTGATATTCTGTTTATCGTTACACGATTCCTGCTCTGAAAATGTAACTCTGAGGAAGTGAAGTGCAAATAGTCGCTGTTTAATTTCAAGCTATAACCTAATTAATTTCCATTAACTTCCCTTACTGTGCAGCGCTTGACTGCTCTGCTTTCCAACCTTCCACAATGCCGTTTTGTCAAGCAGAAAGAAACACATTAGCAGCTCCTCCTCCTACAAGATCTATCCAAAGCGTACATGATAACGACATGTTAATTTCTCTGTCTGTTGGGAGCCTCGTCTCTCTCGCTGGATGGGGCAAAGAATTACCCCGCTTTCCGGGGCGCTTCCTGTTTGCAGGGACGATTACAGGGCTCCTACGTTCTGCCGATTGCATTAACGCTCCCTGTTTATCTGCGCTTTCCCCTCTTCGCTCCTCCACTTCCAACACGTTTAATGA
Source organism: Fundulus heteroclitus (assembly GCF_011125445.2). NCBI lineage: Eukaryota > Metazoa > Chordata > Actinopteri > Cyprinodontiformes > Fundulidae > Fundulus > Fundulus heteroclitus. The sequence continues at coordinate 5,978,732 of NC_046364.1, forward strand.
TGTTTGAGTCGCCGGCTCCAGCGGGATAATTCACCGCTCTCCCATCGGGCGTCTTCTTCCAGCTGTTTGGGCTGTTGGCAGGCGGCCCCTAAACGCTCTTACGCCAACACTCCCTGGCTCGCTGAGCTGTGACTCCGGCGCTGAAGGGAGGAGGAGCCGCTGTCGGAGGACTCAAGCCGGGGGAGAGTCGAGGCTTTTGCTCAAGAGCCCCCCTGCAGCTGCGGTGATAACAGAATGATAGGGTGTTGCTGTGGCGGAGGAGTTGGACACCTTGATGCGTGGCTGTGCCGGAGCTCTGAGGCACGTAGAGAACAACACGCACAATGATTTGTGTGCTTTTGAAGTGGGGAAACATGCAGACTACAGATTGTGTTCAATCAGTGGGTGTTGATTTTGTGTGAACACCTTAGATTCTGGCAGAAGCATATTTTCCTGACACAGGCGACGCTGTGCGTAGCAGATTGTTCACAGGTTTTTGTGTTGGTCTGCCTCCCAATATTGTTGGAGTATAGTTATTTACTTCATTTTGAAGCTAAGACAATTAGAAGTAAAAGGAATATGCATGATTTAGAGATTTTTGCAGTGTTCATGTGTGCCATCGTTATCCCAAGGAGTTGCTGGGATACAATACTGTATTGTTTCTACATCATTTAAGTTTAATGCATCTATGTTCTGCATGCCACTAAGGACCAACACTCCTGTGTTGGTCCTTCTTGGGCCCCTTTGCTCAGGGGGTCCCTTCAAGAATCTAGGGATCTGGTTCCCCTGGCGTCTGCCTCAGTGCTCTGGGGGTCTTTGGCTCCTCACAACCACCATTGAGCATTTTCTCATGGATAAACCTTTCATACACAAGCGCACTCTCACAAACACCTAGAGGTGCTTGGATCCAGGTACTTACAGATTCACTTCTATACAGAAAACCCTATTATTATTTTTAGCTGTGACTTTTATACATGTCGTGTTAATTAATCCTGAATATTCTTCAGTGATGGTATCAAGGCGTTGCTTGTTTGTACCTGTAAACCTTTATCGGTTGGTTTTGCTGTTCTTTTTGTATCTCTCTCTGCAGGTGTAGAAGCAGACTCCAAGGATGTTATCTTGAGTTCTCCTTTTCCTCTCCTCTAGTTTTTCACCTTTTCTCCAAATTTTAGCATTTCGTTTAATCTTTTATTTTTATTTTTTTCTCTTCGTGTTCCTAAATTTTGTGTAAATTCTTGTGGTACCTTTATGTCGCTGCCTTTTCATTTATGTATTCCTTTCTTATCTCTACCTGAAGTCGTCTCTGTCGCCCCCGATCCTTATCTCAGCCATTTTTTTCTGCTTTGATATGGAAACTGCTGCTAATTTGTCTCTCTCTACAACCGTTATTATTCCATTAATCATCTTCCACAGCCTTTAAGCCTCCCAGTTCAGGCTCTTCCTTGTCAGATCCTGCTGTTATTTCCTGTTTCTGGATTTCCTGCTGCTTATCTAAACCTTTTTAGACTTTATTTCAATAAGCTTATCATGGTCTATTCTAATCACCTTCCAAAAGTTGCTGTTCCTGAAAAGACATTCTTCATAACTGGCTTCTTCTCAAAATCTTACATTTCAACAACCTTCAGGATAAATAAAGGTGATGTAAGGTAACATTTTATTATCATGGTATTAAACTTTTCACAGCATGAACATACATGGATCATGTTAAAAGTTGTCCGGGTTAGAATGGATTAAAGTTTGGGTTTCAATGCTAAAATGCCCATTTCATACAGCTTAAGCTAATGTTTTATTTGATGCCTATAAAAGTACCTGGGATTTCCCAACCTTTGTGGAGATTAGAATACAGATGCTCTACCATTGCTCTACCAGCAGCTGCACACTGCAGATCAGCTGCACGTAAGAAGGCATCCACACTTTTTCACTCCCACAAGAAAGTCAAATTCTCCTTTAGGGAAATGCATCTTCAATGGTTTGCTAAGTGAAAATGTAATCTATCTCAAATCCAAGTTTGTTTTTGTGTCAAATAGTCAAACATTTTATGATGAAATTGTTACGGTGAAAATCATAGTTCTCTGCTCCACAGGATGTTAAATGACGGCTTTCACGCAGTGATGAGAAGTCGCTGCAGCTCTGCCGATCAGGCTTAACTTATTTTCCACGCAGCACGTGCTCCGTGTTAATCTGCTACAGGAAAGTAAATTAAATTTAACTCCAGTTGGTTGCATGCAGAATGAATCTCGGTACTAATTTAAAACGCTGAAAGGTAAAGTTGCCCGGGGTTGATACGTATATAAATACATTACAATGTGTTATAGCAGTGGAATAAAATCTGTTGCTGCACCGGATTCCTACACCTGCCATGCTTGGCTGAATCTGTAATGCAAATGAGTCTGTTTTGGTGTTTGCACATCTTAATTTTGACTGGAGTAAGCACTCTGGACAGATTTCACCAAAGGTCCGTAAGACGAGCCTGCCGGCAGGTGAGCTTTATCAGATCTGGAGTAAGGTGGTACTCACAGGAGAGGAGAGTGTGCCTCCTGTTTGTATGTCTCTACAGCTGAAAGAAGGGGGGGGGGCATTTATCAAGACACACTGTGGAAGCTTCCAGGGGTCAGCTCGCAGTCCAATTCTTCTCTAATGACCAACGCAGCTGGACCAATCAGAGCTCTGCTGCTCTGGGGCAGCCAATCAGGCAGGTGCGCTTCTGCAGGATTGATGAGAGGAGAGAGTCCTGATGAAGGATGGCCATAAGCTGGCAGAGATAACGCTGCGCTGGAGCTGAGAGACACTCAGTTCAATGGAAATGCAATAAAGCCTGAACCATAGCTCACTGTTGGCCGATGGCTGATAACAGAGTGTGGAAGGCGGCCTATTGAAATGCAGTGTGATGTGCGCCATACATGTACAGCAGTGAAAATAGGATGGTGTGTGAATGTAAGCGGTTTGCGTTATTAGGTTTTGGTGCAGGCAATTTTCTAGCGTTACAAAGAATGAGCTGCTCGCATATTTAAATAAAACATGACTGTGGAGGTATCCTTTTAAAGCCGAGCTATGGAAGAATATACTCTGATTTAACTATTTTATTCAGTGCGTTACATTTCTTCTCATTACAACCACAAACTCAAATGTATGTCATTGGGATTTCATGCGATAGACCAACATAGAATTGGCTTTTTTAGCCTTTAAATACATTTTGTTGTATACTTGGAGTCTCTAGTTATATGCAGAAAACCTGAATGTAGTCTCTCCAGGTGCTGTGTAAATGTTTTTTTAATCCTATTTGGCTCATACTTTTCAAGCCATTCAGTTTTCTCTATTTTCTATTATATTGTTGAACAATTATGTCTCTGCAGTTTTTGTTGCAGAGCTATTCAACAAGGTCATGGACTTCTTGCGAATCTGTCATTTTTATTTCTCTAAGCAACTTTTAGTTAATGTTTTAGTCCATGCTGAAGCTACGGGTGGAGAAGTTATCGGTTGTTTATTACATGGTTTTCCTGCATGCCACAAAAATGACAGAACGGGGTGAAGTGGAACGCTGCGCGACCTGGAGGGTGCACAGTGTGAAGGGCCTCCTCTACATTTAAAGGGACAGCATTAAAACACGTTGCTGTCAGATGCACCTCAGATCAGGGGTAAAAAGGAGGAACTTAGGGGCAAATTAATGAGGAATTCATACTAAAGCATTGCAGTTCCACTTTATATAGACCACAAATTAATCATTTCAGTGTGAAAAGGAAGAACTGAAAAGCATATGTCCCCTTTAAGTCCGCCTTAAGCGGACACACCTTAAAGAAATCCAGCCAAACCAATTGACTCCAGAGGGCCGCCTCTGTGTGATTTGATTAAAACCAAATCCAGCTGTTCTGTGGTTTGTTAGAGAAAATTAATGAACAGTCTGGCTTAGGCAATAAAATAAGATCCTCTCACACAATACTGCTAAATTATCTGAAAAGGAAGACTGACGGCATAACTGCGACCGTATTAAAACATGATCATCTTCCTAAACTGAGTGGCTTGCATTATTCCTGAGAGTCTTTGGCAACTCTGGAGGAGCTGCAGAGATCTAGATAATCAATCTTCAGGAGCAACTATCGGTAAACCATATTGTAAAACTGGAAGAGTTGCAAGGAGAAAATGCTAATTAAGCTTTATTTGAGGTTTGCATTTGTAATTGTGGGGAAAGATGATTTTACAAGGTGACTCATGACTTTTTAAAATAAATGCACTATATGCTTTTCAGATTTTTCTTGTCGTATAAATGTTGACAATTAAGTAGTGATGCTGTTTTAAGACCCTATGCACATATTTTGCTTTTGTGATTGCAGAATTTAACAGGAAACCCATTAATATGTGATTAGTCCTAAACTCTTTGAACTCTAAAACTGACGTGTTGATGAATTCATCCACTGCCAACACATGTTTTCATTACTTTGAGATAACGAACCCTCACTCAGGTGTGTTTAGACATGATTGATGAGTTTTGCTGTGCAGACCTTGAAGAGCAATGTTTGAACCGTTGCCTTTCTCATCCTGTAGACGTGCCCGCATGCCGTTGCTCCACATTTCAGGTGTCTCATGAAGGACTTCCCAAGGTTTGTTGGCTTTTTAAGTGTGTCAGAAGAGAAAAGTCCAATAAAACGAGCCTTCACAAGTTCCGGTAAAACGAGGCCATCAGTGTTTGAAGGCTTTATGCGCATGAAAAACAAGACCTTAAAGGTCAGTGTTCTTGCTCCATTTGTTTTATTTTGGACAGCCGCTCTACAGAAGCTCATTATTTTGATCATGGAGTATCTGCCTCAGTTTACTGGAGCCCAGATAACCAGATTTCTGCAGGGTTTTGCAACATAAAGCAGGTGAATTATTTTAGACAGAGATAGTTGTATTGCTATCCAAGCACTAAATTCATTCATAAAGAAATTTTCATCTAGAATTGCCCACAACAGAAGTCCTCTATCCCTCTTTTCTTTGGATCGGTGTGTTAAATGTTATGTTGCCCCTCTGTTATGGTAACAGCCTCTGTCAGTTCTTCAGTAGGCGCCGTTTAAGTGAGATACTTGCAGGAAGAAAAACAACCTTCGAACTCTTGCTCTGTGGAGCAGAGGTGCTGTCATGCGTTGATGATGTGTGTGAAGGACAAGTGTTTATCATCGCAGAGGATGATTGCTCCTCCATCCCGAGACAATCCCGTCTCTTTCTGTCTCTCACTATCTTTGTCATCTTACGGAGTAAGGATCCATCACTCCTTTCCACTTAAACGTCTTCTAGTTTTTTTTCCCCTCTGTCTTTCCGGATGTTTATTGATCCAAGTTGTTCTTTTTCCTGCTAGACACTCAGGGTTTAATCTGATTTTAAAGTTCAAATATCCCACATTTAACTTCATATAACGTGTGGCTGTTAGCTGGGGCAGAAAGATACCAGTGGACTAATGTCGAATTTGAATAAAGAATAAAAGCCTTTATTTTTAGCTCGGCAGCCATTGTTATGCCTTTTGGAAATCATTATGTACTGAGGGGAAGTACTGTTTAAAAGGTAATGATAAACACATAATGTGTTGGCCATATTACCCATAATGGCTTTTCATTATTCTTACAATAAAAGGCATTATAAAACGTGTTCCCGGTGTAATAAAAGGCTCCTGAAAGCAGAGGAGCAGCAATCAGGTGGAGACCGTGGCGGTTTTAAGCTTTATTGGTCAGGAAAAGCAGAAAGATGAGTTATTTTGACTGAACCAGACATAAATGCATGTAGATAATATAAAATATTGGAACCTGCAGGAGTTGGTCACATATGAGAAACAGGGCGATCACACCAGGTTCTACCACAGAGCGATTTACTAGAAAACGTTGTGATCTAGAAGAAAAATTATAGATTGTTTTAAAATGTAATTGAGATTCTGCGCAAAGGAAAGTAATTAGTTATGCAAACAACAAATCTGACCTCTGTGTTTTTACTGTGCAGCATACAGAGAGTTTTTCTAACTCTTTAAGCTGTTTCTTGACAGACTGTTGATGGAATGTCCCCAAAAGGTTTTAGGGGACGTTTTTCTTACGGTAAACCGATAAAATCTGGTGTCATCCGGTGTGACAGACCCATACGTGTCAGAAGTTTGACGCGTGTTGTCATGTTGGATGTGAGTGAGGGAGAATCTGGGAGTCTGTCACACACTCATGCAAACACTTTGCATTTCTGTCATGTGCTCCCCTCGGGATAAAAAAGCCAGCAACTCTCTGAATAATCCCAGCCTCTCTTCCACTTTGAGCCGTTTTATCTTAAAGAGCTGGAAACGTTATTTTCCGTATCACCGACTGTGGGAATCTTAGCTTACGGGGGCTTCTGTGCTCATCGCAGATTTTTTACTCCCGATGATGCAATCTATGGTAAGGCAGCACTAAGAAAACCTGATTTAAACTGCAGCTGCCTTGTCATATGCCCTGTCAGACATTAATGGGAGACTCGGAGACAGTAAAGACGAAGCTTGGCTCCAATTTAAATGAACACGGAACTTAGATTATGTAGCTTTGGCCTTTTTGCAAAATTTTCCTAAATAATCACCTCATCTCAAAGTGTAATTCTTTCTCTTTTGCACGGTTTGCAATTTTAGGATTTCTTTAGTCCTTTTCCTCCCAAAATCTGTTGCAATCCATCCTTGTTCCCATAGGTCATGTCTTGTGCTCCAGGTAGGAAAGAGGCATCTGTCTCATGTGCAGTGTTGCAGATAAATCTGTGTGAACCGTGATTGTTGGTTCATTGTTTTAGTCCTAACCTCTGGCTACGCTCTTTAGATGAGACCTGGGCTGGTCCTGGTGTCAAGGTGCACCTAGGTTTCATTTCCCCCAAGACTTTTTTCTATTGTTTAAAATTCTTTAGATGAGACGGCAGAATAGAGCCACTGCTGCCCTGAGCTTTAAGGAGTTGAGGTGATTCGGACATCTGATCAGGATGCCCCCTGGATGGCTCCCATTGGGGGTTTGGGTTTCTCTCTTGGACCCCCACAACCCGATCTTGGATAAGCAGAAGACGAACGGACGGACAGACGGATGGATGGATGTTCAACTCCTGCTCTCATCCTTTAACTTTCTTAGCTCGCATTTGAATTTTTGACAAATACGCTTTCAGAAAGGCTCGGTTGCTGTTGTGATTTCCAACATAGAAAGTGATAGTGGGCCTGCACCAGAGGAGCCTTTTATATTACTGTTTGTCTAATAACCTTCCGGTATATAATCTACACGGATACAGCGCTAATGCTCTCTTCTTTAACATCCAGACTTTTTTTAAATAAGTGTAAAAAAAAAAAAGTCAAATGACAAATGACAAGCCTGTTGGTCAGACTGTAGAAAGGTGCAGCTCCTTCTGCAGACCCCAACATGAGACTCTATCATGTCTTGGGTGATTTTTGTGCAGCTGCTTACCGTTAACTCTGATAAGGATGCTGATGGTGTTAAAATGTTAGCCTACCTGACGTTTGCACAATAAAAGCTGAAAATGAATCAGTGAGCTTCACCTCTAAGACCGTGCTATGGGTTGGGGAGTGCTGAGATGATCTAAAAGAAGGGAATCAAATTTAAGATGATAAGGAATGGATAAAAAATCCATAATTACTGTTGAGATTTGAGGTTTTGTTATTGTGCTCTTTGATTATTGGTTCATTTGGAATTTTTCACGACAATCATGGTCTCAAGTCTGTCTGTTAATTTGTGAGCTGGAACTTGAAAAGTTTTTTTTCACCCATAAAACACACTGAACCACTTCGTGTGAATGGATGCGTACAGCTCGGCTTGCCTTAAATTAAATCCTGATCATAATATTTGGGTCAGTGTATAAAATCAGCTGGTGGAGCTGAAATGTAATTTTCCCCAGAACAGTAGTTTTATGTAGGAAACAGGAGATTCGTAAAATCGCTTAATAAAAAGTGAGTAAACGAAACAAGCCGACAGAGGCCGTCCGCTCTACGGATCCGCTTCAGATAACTTGAAGGTAATCTTGTTAAGGGATGGCTGCCCATTATCTGCTGCACTGCAGAGAAGTTTGCTTATTATAATGTGATTATGGATCATTTTCAGATATTATCAGCTCGGCTGTTTTTGTCAGATTTCTTTATCAAATAAAACTAACGCACAGTAAAATAACTCTGACATTTAGGAGCTTTTATACGAGACAGCATAAAAGTTTTCTGATGGGAAACAGAGATGCATCTTTTATAGCCTATTTAGTATAAAATATGTGGTTAACGAGAGGCACTCAAATGCACCATCCTGGCCTGTTAGCAGGTGTAACCTTAGAAAGCTCTGTAGCGCAACTACTAGCCTTAACTAGTCTGAAACATGGAGATATAAAAGAATAAAATCAACATTATTCACTTTAAATCATAGAAACGTATAGCTTATAAATGATCTCCTCGTCCCAAACAATTAAAATGAACTTTAACCTGAGAAAACAAAATAAATGTCTTACCATGAGATGTAGATTGTAGCTTTCCTGTTCTCCAGAGACCATTATTTACTGCAGACAGCCACTGTTGGCTGATTTCTTCTAAATCTGTACTGAGCAGATGACTGCTGTAAAAACAAGCTGATAAAAGATAATTGATATTAATTACTCTTAATTGATTGATGGTTCAGAATCAAGGCGTGCAATTGACCAACGAAGAGCCTGACGGCACCGTCCACCAGCGAAGAAGAAAAAAAAATAGTAAACTGGATTTTAATGGAGGAATGCAGGACATTCACCCAGCTGAAGATAGATCCTCAGCCAGGCCCATTTCCACATACCAACGTGATCCTAATTGTGTCTTTACATGTGAAACGTCTCATTTTTCCTTCCACAACCATAATGGATTTGTCTCAGGTTGACTCAATAAATCCCATACTGTCTGAATATTATTATTCAGATTCAGAATTTTCTGTTTCAGCACAGCGGCCTGCAGGACCACAGCAAAGATGAATGAGTTAATTGATATGTAAATGAGGGTAGGTGTGGTAAATAGAGTTCAGGAAAAGAAGAGACATGATTCAGTAACGCTGGAAATTGATTCCTGCCTCCCCTGAGCTTCATCTTTCCTCCCATCTTAAATCCATAAACACGACAGCTCTTTGTTTCTTTTACGCCGCGCGCGCAGTCACCATCAGCCGGGCAGGAAGTAAAACCAACGCTGTGTGCTGCTTTGAGTTACATTAAGGAGTTTTATCTGGAGCGATTGGTCCATCTTTTATTGTTTTCTATCTCTTCTGTGATTGAAGATCAATTCCCTGAAATAAATCGTGGCTTTCATCTCGAGCTTTCGTCCCGGCTCCAGATGTTCCGGTGGTTTATTGTGAGAGGACACGTGGTCTTTAAAATAGTTTTCACAGACTCGATCTTCCTAGGTGCCTTGAAGCACTTTGTAAAATGATCTTTGGTCCTGATTTAAATGTGGAAATGAGACGCAGCGGTTTATTCACACTCCAGGAAAAACGAGAAGAGCACGGGGAGAAGTAAGCGACGGTTTTCAGCAGAACAAGCATGTGCAGCCGGGAAGAGGTTGTGTTTTCCCCCTCTTTTCTCAGTGAGGGGTTTCTTTTAATATCTGGCAGTAAAATTGTGTTTATCAGCAGGATTTTAAAAGCTGTGACTTGATGAATGGGCTGCGTTTACACAGAGCTTTTAATTTCTATTCTGGAACTGAAAGCACTTTATCTGACATTTGTTCTTTTCACAAAAAGGGGAAGAAGTGATTTTTCTTACACAGATTTAGCACCAAATTTCCCATCTTTAGGCCATCTGCTACCTTTCCAACAGCAGGGATTAATGCTGATTATTGATCAACTTCAAAGAAGACCCTAAACGGAGGCCTGATCATCTGAATCTCTGAAACCATGTAGATATTATGTAAAATAGGGATGTAAAATAGACCAAACCACAAAGAAAAGAAGAGAAACCCAAACACACACTCAGCAGAAACATGAAAGGACAAACTCTAGTTTTCTGCCGGTTGTTACACCTGCTTTGCTTCTTCTCACGCATCCGTTTTTCTTCTGCCCCGCTGTGGTCCAGCAGATGTTTTCCCTCACATTGCTTACTCTGCTTCCTTCTGGTAATTAGAGGGTTAGGGGACGCAGAAACCGGCAGCGGCTGCTGTTGCACTGGAATATGCTGCAGATGACTGACATCCCGTCTGCTTTTGATGCATGTGGCTGCACTCTCCCCTCTCCCCGGCGCTGTTTTTCCCTCCACACTTTCCTCAGGTGTTCACTGTGAGACAGTCACAGAGTGGAGAAATGCTAATGAACGGGAACGCTCTGTGATGTGTGCGCGCTGCAGTGTGAGGGGAGACGGTGGATGTATATCTGGCTGGTAATAAAGCAGCACGACTCTCTTTCAGCCGACTTTCCTGTTATCTGTTTTGCTTGAATTGATACCGGCAACAAATACAAAGCTTAACGTCTGACTTTGATTTAACTCGGCAAACACGAACTCCTGATTTATTTTTGCACATGTGTGCAGTCCCACTAGTGTAAGCACAAATCGTATGGCTCAGGTGTGTTTCTTTTATTAATTTCCCTGCTTCAACTGGATTGCAGTTCAAGTTTGTGTCTTATTAGAGGAGCACACATCGAGAGCTGGATAATGAGCGCATCAGATATCTGCATACAGTCTCTTTATAGAAGTATTCTGTTCAGAACTAGGACAGAGAATCAGTTTTGGCTTGTTTTTAAGGGTTTTATTGTTAGTTATAAAATCTATCTAGTAATTTATTGTAAAAATAGACGTCAGGTTTGTTAAATTTTAGCTTTACGGGCAGGTTTTCACATTAAAAGCTGTCTGCCTGCTAGATAGTGTGCAGGTTCTGTCTCAGGATGTTCTGTATCCATTTTCCATGTATGTAATGGAAAGACACATGATAGTGTGGAGCAACAAGGCTCATTAATTACATATCCAGATTTTGGTTAAAGGGATAGTGTGTAACTAATTTCTAATTGCTTTTGGTTAGCAAAAATCAAGTTTTGCTTTTATAAATACATATTTTGGCCAAATAACGTCATAAAATGAATCGTTCTCATTACTTAGAATCTTATTAAAATCAATTGAATTTTATTTATATAGCACCAATTCATAATACACGTCCTCTCAAGGCACTTTACGAAGTAAAATTCTATCAAATCCATACTGAGCATGCATGAAGCGACAGTGGAGAGGAAAACTCCCCTTTAACAGGGAGGAGAACCTCCAGCAGAACCAGAACCAGGCTCAGTGTGAACGCTCATCTGCCTCGACCCACTGGGGCTTAGAGAAGACAGAGCAGAGACACAGAAAGCACAGAATTGACCCAGGAGTACTTTCTATGTTATATGGTAATAGAGGATGATCTGCCTCTCCTGGATGATGTCACAGCTAACAGAACGCCAGACCAGGTGTACCTTCTATGAAGTGAAAAAAGACAGAGAACGAAAAGTAGAAAATTATAGCAGCGTAACTACAGAGGTAGCTCAGGATAACCTAAGATGCTTTAACTATAAGTTAGAGTGGCTTTGAAGAAATTAGATCCTGTGTATAAACACATAACTGTCGGTGCATCCACTGGGAGTTACCCGTGAAAGGGTCAAACTTGTCAGCCATATGCGTTTTATCTAACCATCTTCTATATGAAGATGTGCTGTTGGTGGAGGAGGAGTATAAAACAAGCAAAGACGACCGTAGATCATTCTATTTACTGTTTTATGTTAAAATGGAGGACCGTCCACTCTTTGTCCTGCGAGAGGGAACAGAAAGAAACCAAGAAAATGAAAAGAAGTAATAACCGGGAGACAATAAGAGTCTATACTGGCGTAGCTATTATTACCAGGTGGAAATAATTCATGAGGGAGCAGGGATTTAAAAAGAATTATAGAGGATGAAGACTTTCTGCTAGACGGCAGGAAAGTTAATTCAGTACAACAGTGAAGTTTATTTTGGCTCTATGTTAGAAATAGAGTTGAGCAGCAACTACTCTGTCCTCCCGGTGGAGAAGGCTCGTTTGTTCGTCTCTCTCTCCTTTGCGTCTATGCGGAGCAGCGGAAGGCCATTTCAGCCTGCCTGTTCACGCCTTTTGTAGCGCAGAAGCGGCTCTCTTTACTCGTGCTTATATTCGCTTATATTAGACCCTTTGAATAAGCCACTGCACGTTCAGAAACGAGCCCAAACAAACTACGACTCTCAGAATTTACAAGAGACTTTAGGAAAAAACAAACTGACTTGACCACAGTGTCGAAAACTATTTCACACAATGACCTTAGCTGTTAGCTATTAGCAGTAGCTACTACGTGGAGGACATGTTTAGTGTCACATTTATGACTCTCAGCGTTTTCTGTAATTACTCACTTAATGGGGAGGTCGTTTGTAATTCATTCAGTGCACCACTAGAAGGTACGCCAGTGTGAAGATCTTACACAATGAGGCTTTAAAAGAAACAACCACCTACTTCAGTGCATGTTATTGGCAGATTTCATGTGATAAGCTAAACACAAAGTAGTGCATAACTGTGAAATAGAGGGAAAATGATACATGGTTTGCAACTCTTTTTTTTAAACAAATATTAATAGGAAAGTTGTTGCATGTGCTGACATTCAGTTTGTCTGTGAAATTCCAACTCAAAGTTATTATAGCTTGGATGGGGACCTTCAGTAAACATCAGCTTTCACGCCTCGCTATAGACTCAGCTGAATTTTGGACTGGACCATTCTAACATGAATTTGTCCGATCATTGTGGCTCTGGGTCTTTTGCAGCCTCTACAATGCGATTTTTCCAGAATTACCAGGTATGTAATTAAGTAAAACTTTATTTAGATAGCGGTCTCTCAAGATAAATATCACAAAGTCCTTTACAACCAAAGAAAAAAATGCACAAGACAAAATCAGATTTATTTATTTATTTATTTATTTTTTTAGCTGGGTCTGCTTCCATCCATCCTCCCATTATTCAGAGCATCTTCAGCATGCTGCCACCACCTGAGCACACCATCCCCACACACTCCAAAGCGGGGATGGTTAAGACTTAGAGACATTTATTTTCTCATCCGCCCAGATGTCAGCTGGATCCTCTACAATAGAATAGGCAAACATTTTAGGGCTATTGATACTTTTGCAATGCAATTTGCACATTGTTACTAAGAGCTTTCATTTTGTAGTAGCATCATTTTTACCAAAGCAGCAAAACACACCTAACTAACCTTTTTTGAACGTTTCCTTGTTGACGTCTTCAGGGCTTGCACTGATCTCGTCCCCTCTGCAGTCAAGACAGCCCAATAATCAGAGCACAGGTTAAAAGTAGCAGTTTGGATCAGATGTAGGTCCAGCTCTCTTGTTTTAGCCCATTCAGATTAGCTCTGCATGTGACAAGGACATCAATTTCATTAATGTAAGGAAAGCTTAATTCTATTGTTCTTTATATAATGAGTTATTATGAAAATGTGCATCCAATTTAAAATGGTGCCAAAAATGGCTGCTGGAGGTATATCTGAGAGATATTTGGCTTTTTCTAGTACCTCCTGAAACTAGAAAAATAAGAAATTTAGGTGATTTTACTGAAATAAATTAGATCATGTCCCAAAACCTGGATTGGTGTATCACAGAGTTGGCATTTGCACAACTGAACAAATACACCCAGTGCAGAGATTCTGGTTTTGAACCACATATCTGGTCCTCAGGAATCTACAGGAATCTGTAAGAGGAGCTCGGGTTGTAAATGAAGACTTCCTCTGGGAATGAAACCCAGATATTTGGCAGAAAAATTTTCAGTGTGAAGTGATCTGGGCCTCAGCTGTGGTCAGCTGGTAGGTTTTTCACTAGAGCAGCAACTTTGTTTAGATTTGGCCCATATTGTGTGTGAGTATTTACTCTACGGGCACTTCTGGCTCTTCCTACCTCATCCATCATTAGACTGCGGCCTTCCTGGCAGAATGTATCCCTACAATCACCTCCGTCTCTCTGTGGACTTCGCCTCGCTCCAGCATCCTGCCACTCTCGGCCCGCTTTGCTTCTCATTTGTCCTCCCAGTTGTTTTCATCCTCTCTGCTTTGCTGGAGGCCATTTGGGTTTCTGAGGGGACTCTGCCATCAATTTCTTGTTAGAACGCTGAGTGTGAGGAAATCACATCAGACCCCTCAGCCCACCGTGCTGATCTACTCTCTCTAATAGAGATAACGTCTTTGAGACGGTGAAACACTGAGCCTTCAGGTGTTTTCTGCTCATCCTGAGAACTTTTTTAATGGCAGGAAAGGAGTAGGACACGTAGCTGAGGAATTAACAAATCTCCTGTGCTCCTGAACCGCTGGAACTCACCTTTTAAAAATGTATATTAACCCCCCATACCCCTTTTTATCTACGTATTAAACAATATGTAGATAAAAGAACATCCAAAATCCAATGTTACAACATTAATCATAAAATAAACGTTCATCCATCTTAAAATGATTTAATTAATTAATTTAAGGAATTATTTTGTTTCCCTGAGAAAGGTTGTATAGCCTGCAGTGATTTGGACATTTGTGCTTTTCCTTTAAGCAGACCTAGGGGGGATGCTACGTTCCCATTCAGTGGCTGACTCTTACTTTGCTCATCTGTTCTGATGTCCAGAAAACAAATAACTTGAAAACAGGTGAAAACTAAGATTTGCAAGCCTTTTAAAGGCACCGTTCTGCAATAACTTCCAATCCAATACAACTATATGTTGTGGCTTGGTTAGTTTAAATGCACCTTAGTTAAAATCTACACATTTCATATGGGTACTTAAGCTTTCATGTAGCATTTATGGCCATTAAACAATAAAAGATACGAATATTATGTTCAAATCTGTCTACAGAGATTATTCGCTTTGCATAAAAGATGCACAAAGGTGAACCGTACATTTAAATGACTGGAATGATAGATGCTCACATGAAGTCTGTAATTTGTCTGTGATTCATAAACTTGATTCATGAAGAAAAAAGAAAAAGTCTGTATTTTTACACAGCAATGCACATTATAAATGCTGCATCCTTTAGCGCTGCATTTATAAGCTGTAACAATCTGTAACATTATGTGAGGAAACTTCTGCATCTTCTCTTACACCTTAACTTTGAGCCGGTTCGATCCAACTCACTGCACCAACTTTGCTTTGTCTCTGTGTGATCTCCTCTGTCGGACTGTTACATCCAGGGAGAAAAATGTTGAAATGGACAGAATCTCAATCAGCTTTTTAAGTGTTTTAACAGAGCTGCGTCTCTCTTACTCACCAAAGATCAGATAAAATACGGTGGAAAACCTTTCATAGCATTGCAGGTGCAGGAGGGAGGCTCAGACCTGCAGGTCATTAACAACAGAGCTGCCTGCCAGTGACATGCAAGGAGGTGTTTTTATTTTTTTCTCCTAATTTGCTCTACCATTATACAATATCTTTAGCAGAAGCTACTAGCAATTCAATGCTTCTTCTCATATAAATCTTTTTTTTTTTTGGGGGGGGGGCATTTTGATTGCAAAGGCCCAATTTATTCTCAACAGGGTAAAGTCTCAGCAGCATTTAGCAGACACACACACAGCACTGCTTGGCATCTAATCGCTGTTATGGAGAGTTGGTGACAGCACGTTTGGCAAATAATTGTTTCTTTTCTTTAACAATGCATTTTTTTTCCTAGGCATTTCCATTTTTAATAGAAAATGGCTTTTTAAACACCTTTTTACAAGGGTGTCAAGGTTGTGGGCGATGTTTTCAATCTTATGAGGAATGTACTGGGATTATATAGATCCCATTTGTGCAACATCTGCATCAGTGAACATCTCAGTTTATTTCCCACAAACACTCAAGGGCAGATCTTTTTTTTGCTTGCATAAACCGCAACATGCATTGCGTGTCCTTTAAATCCACGGTGTTTATTAAACCAGAAGCTCATCGGTCGCCCATTCAATTGCAGTCACATAAACCGCTTTGAGATATACTATCAGTGTTTAACCCATCTGTGTTTTTCACAGGTGAATAGAGAAAAAAAACAATGAGCATAACTACTGCCGACAGATCAAATCGCAATCAAGCCGTTATGCAGTAACTCTGTTTTTACAGCTCAAGTCAATAAAGCGTAATGAGTTGCAGATGTTATCCGGCTGTTCTAATTAGCTTTAAACTGTGATTATTATAAATCAACACGCATTGTAACCTTGGTGTATGTAAACAGGCTGTAAACATCGCATAAACCTGCACTGGTCCTGGCTAAAAACTCACCATAAACTCCCTGATTGTGTTTAGCATGACTGCTGTTGGTCTGTGGTGCAGCGGGCCAAGTCCACGAGTTTGAATCCGGTTGTGATGACTTGCTGCTTCGACCCCTGAATGAGGCAGCAGCGGTGCAAAGATCACATGATGACAAACTTTTAACCGCGTCGCTGCAGCGTAGTTTCCCCTCTGACAGCGTGAAGGCCTTGGATCCATTTCTGACGTGTGCTCATGTGGAAGCAGAGGCCCGACAAACCGGACCAAACATCAGCCGTTTCATCCAGACCCGAGAGACGGCCTTCAACGCTCAGCATTCATCTTCACCAATCCCAGAACCCGCAGCTCCCGTACGCAGATAAACGCTCAGCTCAAAGAATCCACCGGAGAGCTCAGAAAAGCGGTCCAGCTGCACCGGTGAATACACAGCGGACCGTCGGTGTAAACTCTCAGCGCATATTTGCCTCATCCGCACCGCTTTTATACCGTTCATCTGTCTTTGCGTTTGTTCCTCCTCCCTGGGTGATTGTGGCGACCCAGACGCCTCCGTCAGCGCAGGATACCAACAGACTGATAATGGGATCTCACTGAGGTTCTCTGGAGAGCTGCAGCGGTGGAAGGAGAAGAATACGGAGGACAAAAAGATGTGGCTGCTGATAGTATTTACAGAGGAAATAAGAAAAGGTGCAGGCGCGGCATTTAGACCTCCATCTTTTTTTAAAAACTGCGGTTTATTAGTTTTCACATAACATCCTGTGTTCCTCTGTGCTTAACTGTTTACCGACGTAAATCAGACTGAGAACAAGCTTCGGCTGTTAGTAAGATTTAAAGAAAATCACTAATTTATGTCAGAAGTGCCAATAAATAGTTAATATCTGCCACCTTTTGGTACATTTCAGCCATACTGGATACTAAACTCGAAGGTTATTCCCTGAGTTCAGACCTGCCCTGTCAGGATACCAAATTCAGTGGCCTTCTCATGGTCTTTCCAACTGGGAACTTGGTAAATTCAACTTCCAAGCCCAAATTCAATTCACCATTTATCCACTAAAACTTGGTCTGAATTCAACATCCATCCAGCCATCCATTGTCCATGCCCGCTAATCTGTGCAGGGGGTACATCCTGGATATTTCGCCTTTCCATCACAGGGCCCGAATTCAACCTGCAGGAGAAAATGAATTCCCAGCAGTGTTAAAAGTCTGTGAGAGTTGGCAAATGGAAAGTAAGATTCTGATCTGTGGGTCTTGATCAGGTTTTGTAAATGTTTTTTTTTTTTCTTCCCCACGATCCGAAAGGATAAATGTTATTCTTATTTCTCAAATTGGGCATCATCTATGTCCAGAAACCGATTAAATTAAAGTTTCCTTCTTTGTACTTGATCCCTTTTATATTTGAATTCAACAAGGAATATTTCAGTAGTTTTTAAAGAACAGATCAAGATAACGTCTTCTAACTTTGCTTTGTGATTCAATTTATTAACAGTTGATTTTGAAAAGGTTTCCTGAACAGTTTTTCTTTACTAAGCGTACTTGTGAAACAACCTTCTTATGATAATCCTTATGTTTAAATACCAAAATATTCCTAATTAAAAGAAATGCATTGTGTGTTTCCAGTTTTACAAAAATCTGGCCATTTTGTCAGGACTGCTCCTATTTAAAGAGGATGCCTTATTACAGTGATTTGTGCATTTCCTGTTCCTAAATATGAAAATAAAGATTACAACAAATTACAGGAACACCGTCAGGAACTGTAATGTTAAAATTTGCATTTATTTAAGGTTTTAGAGAACTGGGATTCTGTCTTCATATTCATAGTATAATCAGAACCTGGAAATATTCAAAATGATGGATTGAAACTTTGGCTACAAGCCAAAAACCCCATTGTCTATTTGATTTGTTATTTTACACTGGCTTGTTTCTTTATGGCTGTCTTGTAGTGTTATTCTTGCAGGGATTTCCTGAACTTGGGAAAAAGAACCTACAGAAAACTGCAGGATCCCCGGTTCAAATCCCACAGATTGCCACTCTGGGTCCCTGATTAAGACCCTTTGCCCCAGAATGCTCCCCGGGTGCTGCTCAGTGGCCCCACTGCTCACTAAGGGACGAGTTAAATGCCTCATTGAAGGTTGTAATGATAAATAAAGGTTAATATAGTCAATAGTTAGGCATAAGAAAACAAATAGACCTTGTCATACAAATTATCTAGATTTAATAATAACTCTGACATGTTTTCAGAGAGTGAGAACTTGTGCAGAACCGCTAATTGGCAAAAACCATCTGCTGCTGTTTCTTCCAGGCTCGCTCAGCTCCTGTCATCACATCTTTTCTCTTGTTAACTTCTATTGATTGTTTGTCTGGAGACCTGCTGCTAATCAGTCAATGTGCTCCACCACTGTATGTATTTATGCGTTAGACTGAATCCCACAGTCCTTCACTCCCAAGTTATAAAAAGAGGGCCAGAGGTGTCGTTATAGTCGATATTCTGCTTACAGATTCCTGTACAGACGACAATTACAAAATCATTTTGGTGGGAAAAAAAAACAGACAGAAAATGTCAGCTGCAGCCACTTAATTTGATGCTATCTGTAGCTAATATTGAAATATAAATTATTCTATGAATCAGCTGATTAAGAGAACCTCCCATCCATCCATTATTTGGACCATCTCACTGTTGCAGGGTTGCATGGCGAGATGCACATTTTACCCTGGACAGGTGACCTGTCCATCACAGGGCAACGTGGAGACACACGGGACAAACAAGCACGCACACACTCATACCTAGGGCTGTGCATACAAATCGATACAAAGACTAATATTGATGTTTTTAGAAAATGATTTAATATTCAATATTCTGGCTTTCATTGTGGATATACCTCCAAACCCCTAGGGGGCGTTATTACAGCGCGCCATTACTGTTCCCAGCGAGGAAGAGCAAGTGAGATGATTTTTGCAGCCGACAGGATTTTAGAAGCTCCTCCGTCCTTAAAATCAGACGTTTGGGCACATTTTTGGTTTCTCTGATACGTTAAATGCATTGAAACAAATGCACTTTATTTTCCTGTTAATATATCAGTGTTAAATAGATTGAACATAAATGCAGTATTTGGCTGGTTTTGTTGATTAAATGACTTTGAGCACTGATTTGAAAGTAATAAATATTAATATTGGAATCAAATCAAGCTGAGCTGTATCGAGAATCGCATTGAATTGGCTCATACTAGATGATACCCAGCCCTAATTAGGTATGATTAGTAATCATTCCTAAAGTGATCATTTAACCTAACGGTCATGTTTTTGGACTGTGGGAGAAAGCCAGATTGCCTGTGCATGCACAGGGAGAACATGCAAACTCCATGCAGAAAGACCTCAGGCTCCCAGGATCTGAACTCAGGAACTTGTAGCTGCAGGGCCAACAGGGCTCTCTATGGACAATAGTGATATGTTGTTTTAGCCTGAAGTAAAGGTGCTTTTAACATTCTTTTTTAGATATCAGTATGCCTCTCTTGTCGTTTTGTGTGCCTGCTTTTGCCTGCAGACAGACTGGAGATGGGAATTGGCTCTAGCTAACAAACGCGGTGCAGAAGCGCCTCAGGCCAGGACCTTCTTGCTGTAAGGCATCAGTGCTACCAACTGTGCAGCCATAAAGAGAACCTGATTCAACGATGAAACATTGAAATTATTATTCAGTTATTTTTATTTTACTTCATTTTAAAAGATGAAAAGGAAATTATGTTAGAACATCTGAATATAGAGTAACATAAAAAAGAAAACAAACAGTAAAATTACAAATAGAGAAACTTAAAACCATACCGATTCAGTGCACGATGCTTTATGTGATGTTGCCAGAGTCTTGTGGGCCAGGAAGTTCTTAATTAAATAAAGATTTATGACAAAACAACACAACAAAAACTGATAATGGTGTTCTATGTATGATCTACTATAAATAAAATGGCTTTCATAGATTTAGAAAAATCGGTCTCGTAGGCATGGTTCATAGCTTTTGAAGCAGAAAATTGATCCCATATCTACCGATCCACCATAAACAAACCCAACATCAAGGTTCTGCAGTGGTCCCCTCACAACCCACATGTATTATCCCGTCTTACAAGATATATTTTTTGAAAGGGTTTTTCTGTAAAGCATAAAAAAACAAGGTTAAAACTTTATACTTGCATGACTTAAGTCTGAATCTGAAAGCCAAATCTCAGTTCATGAGCGATCGCCTTCTTATTGACAGGATTTACGTCGGCATCCAGTTTGAACCGGACTGTAAAAGTGATTGACGCCAGAACCGCCACCATCTCTGCCGTCTCCTCATCAGGATATCGACTGATTGTTGGGAGATAGCGGATGAGGCTAATGAAATATTAAAAGGCAGAGACCAGAGTCCACGTTGGGCCCTAAAACGCACTGACATGAGCTATCGAACCCAGGCTTTTATCACCGCTGTGGAAGAACGCAGAGAGTCCCGGCATTGATCGGGGACTTTCTGTCTGCTGCCTGTTTTTATGACCGATACGATTAGACACTTATGGGAAAAGCTCCTCTTAGGTCAGGTGGTGTCGACTTTTCTTTTTGCTTTTTTTTTTTTTCCTGAAGTGAATCTGCTGCTGTCCTCTAAGCTGGAAACTGGAGCGCTTTCCTTGGACTATCCTAGTAGAAACCCAGTTTATAGCTATGTGTGTGTGTGTGTGTGTGTGTGTGTGTGTGTTGGGGTGGAGGGCTGACTACAGCCAGCCTGGCATACTTGAAACCCCATCCTCTTTATGAATAATAAAACAAGCGTTGTAAAAAAGATAACGGTCATTGCTCACCCTGCCGGTCGACTTCACTGACCCGGCTCGTCGTTATATATTCACTATCTCACCTCTACATCTAGACCTGTTGTTTGGTAGGAGCTCACCTGAATGCTGATGTGCAGCCATCAGGGTTCTGGATCGTTTTCATCATTTTTCTGTATTTTTTTTCCTCATGCTTTGTGTCTGTACACCAAGTCAGGAAGGCAGTCTCTGCAGGTGCATGTAATAGTTTTTTTTTTTCCAAAAGATGCACAGATGAGGCTTTTCCCGACCAAAATCTATTTACAGTTTTTGTATGACTATTACATATGGGAGGAAAATGCAATGGTTGTTCCTTGAGAAGAGGCAATTATTTAGTAACCAACAGAAAAGGAAGGAATTAAAAATACTAGTCCTTTTATCCATCACTGCAAATGTCCGCTTTCATTAAAGGCACAATTTCATCAAATTGCATCTTGTTAGTTGCTGCGTTTATTGACCAAAAACGCATTGTTTTATTATATTAAATGAATAGGGAAAACAATCAGATTTTTCAGAATTTAACCTCCCAATAAAGGAAGAAAGGCAAGGCAAATTTATTTGTATAGCACATTTCAGTATAGAGACAATGCAAAGTGCTTTACATGATTAAAATATAGGGGGAAAAAAACAGAATAAAAGCAAGTAGGAATAAAATGTAGAAACAAAGTAGAACATGGAAAAATAGAAACTAAAAGCAAACCCAGACAAAAGAAAGTGTCTGATTGTTTTCTGCTTCATTCTGTGGGTTCAGGATATAATTCTCTTATCTATCATCATCTAAATTTACTTAAAATGTATTGATTTAAACTTGGTTTAATGCCTAATTTTCTAGCCATTACTGCTCATGTTGGGCCGTGACTCTGCCTTTCACCTCTGGGAAAAGGAGACAGAGACAAAGGGCAATTAAAATGAATAGCATTCACTTTCTGAGGATGACCTGACCTTTGAGAGCGGGGATGAAGGGGTCTGGCAAATAATGGAGGTTTTGTAAAAAGAAGAGAGGAGATTCCCTCTCCTTGTCCTTTGTGGAGTTTTCTGGAGCTATTGCGGAGAAAAGAAAGGAGGAAAAATGTCAGGCCGCCTGGGCAGCGCTTCTCACATTAAACATTAAGGGAGGGGGACGATTCATTAAGTGGCTCAAATACCTCAGCTGGAAATAAAAATCCTGGAGGCCAAAGCTTTGTTTTGGTGATTAATCCAAGTTGTCAACATGTATTTATTACTTTTAGAATAATAGAAGAATAACGAGGATATAGAGAAAAATGTATAAAAAAACACCAAAAAGGGAAAATATGCTTTATAGTAATACAGAGCTGGCTTACCACAAAGAACAACAATCAGACAAAATGATGTCAGAGTAGTTATTTTGAACCTCCATTAGCATTATATATGTTAGCTGTTAACAGAATTAGCATCAGTACCTTTGTCTGCTTTACCCAAACCTTCACTCTGGGATTTCCACTCAGACCAATTAATGCCGACATCATGAGCTCCACCATGTTTAATGAAGAAGGATGAAAACTCTGGAGAAGAATCCAGACCAGCTTTTCATGACTTCTTAAACCCTGGACAAACACATGGAAGATCAAGCTGACTCTAATCTTGATCTAATAATCCCAAGTCTTCATTAAATAGACAATAATTACTAAACTGATCACTGTGTGTGTGTAAGCATACGTCTTTCCGTTTCTCGGCTGACTGTTTGAATAACAAATCCAGAACAGAACATGAAGCCCAGCTGTTTTGTCACAAAACACCAACATGGATGCCCGTCAGGAACAGAACCCAGGGGCCTCTGTGCTGAGGGACCGTTTTCTATGCACCGCAGAACCTGCGGCCTGACACTGTGGAAGTGGGAGTCACCAGTACTTTAGCATTAAAGGAGCAATAAGCAAGATATTTACAGTAAAATCAACCTAAATCATTCATTTAGGGATGGAAGTTAGGAGTATAGCCCGTGTTTACTTCCTGGTTCCTGAGCGCTCTCTCTCTCTCTATCTATCTATCTATCTATCTATCTATCTATCTATCTATCTATCTATCTATCTATCTATCTATCTATCTATCTATCTATCTATCTATCTATCTATCTATCTATCTATCTATCTATCTATCTATCTATCTATCTATCTATCTATCTATCTATCTATCTATCTATCTATCTATCTATCTATCTATCTATCTATCTATATGTGTATATGTATGTATGTATGTATGTATGTATGTATGTATGAATGTTTGTATATCTGGAGCGTGTAATGAAAATAATTTCCCTCTGGGAATATTAAAGTATTTCTGATTTCCCAGGGTTCCCAGATCAGAGCGCAACATTTGGTATTTTATTTTAGGAAAAGAACAGCAGCTTGCTAACATGGAAGCCAGTAAGAAAAGCGGACCAGAAGTAAAAATTCAGTTTCACAGCAACAACGGACCGTTGAGTAAATGGCCGATCTCCGTGACAGGCGTTCTGAATGCGTTGTCCTGGTTTTAACCACAAGGCGTCATTATTACTTAATGTTCCTTTAAATAAAAATCTTAAAAGGAGGAAAAGGCAAATGGATATAATCCTAAAATTACCACAGTTTTCAACATATTTTAAAAAAAATAACTCATTAAATTCTCAAACATCCACAACAGGATATTTTCATACCGTCTGATCCCTGGGCAGTTAGCAGTGTTTTAATTGAACATTTTTTAGTTACTCTTTTAAAGTGACTTATGTTCTCCTTTATATTCACCCTTGTACTGAATGCACCAGCTGTGATTAACATCAGGCTGTTCACTGTGAAATTAATTACACCGGGTTTCTACAGATAATGGAAATACATTTTTCTTTTTTTTAAACCATTTGTCTTTCTGTATCCGTCTGCTCGTTTTCTTTCGCCCTCTGAGCGAAGGCCATTTCACTGTAATTGTTGGTTTTCATCTCTGACATGCAGACCATTTCTGCCCCCAGCGGTGCGCTCAGTGGGGAACGTCCATGCGTTGCGAGTCGTTTGTGTGTCCGTCTCTTTGTCATGAAGGGCTGTTAGAGTTCTGCTCAGACGCTCGCTGGGTTTGACCCGTGTCCATGTGTTTTGTTCTTGTTTTGCACCCCTGAGCGCGCTCTGGATGCCTGTTTGAAGGTGGCTGGCTGGTTGGGGTGGGTCTTACAGCAGGTGGTGCAGCCTCAGGCGTGGCGCTTCATGACTTTAATAATTTGGAAGTGAGACTCACATTGCTTGTAGCGTGTTCTTCATTATTTTTTTATTTTGGTAGTGTAGCTGGAGCAACTTAAAACGCTCACGACCTCACTGCGACAGCGCAGACGAGGTGTGCACAGTGAGGATAATTGCGGCGGTTTGCAGAAGCATTAACTTGCAGTGCCTCGCTAGTTTAAAACGCCTGCAGAGACGCAGATGGATGCATGTTTTTCCACCTAGTTAACAAACACAAACATGCTTACGATTTGACATTAATGGAAACAACTCATTTTTTGTTCAAACATTTTGGATTTACTCCTGAAATTTTGAATTTAATACCTTTTATTTATGCACTCTTGTTCCATGTTTGCAGTTAGGACCTCTAAAGTAAACATACAATTATCTATACATTTTATTTATTTTATTGACCGTCTGTAACATTCTGATTGTGTTGGTTTTGTACAGATTCGTCTCGTCATTTATTGTCTTTTATTACAGAAGGTGAAAGTGATTTTATCACCCTAATTATTCTCTTTTTGGAAGGTTTCTAATGTGTAAGACGGTAAAGATGCCATGTTGCCATATTTAAAAATTATCTGACAGGGTGCACATCACATTTGATGAGATAAAACTGGGGATATTGACAAGGACAGCGTCATCTGCATGTTTATAGAGCTGTGCTACTGTGTTTCCCCTTTTTTAATTTTCATATTGTGTTTAAACAACATAAATGCTGTAGATTTACGTGCATCTTTTTTTTTGCATGCATCAATCTACATGCTTTAAAGGAAGATCTTAAATATAACAGCTCACTGTGGTGGTTTCTCAGATGCTTTACAAGCCTTTACAGGAGTCAAGGGGATGCACCATTCCCCACAGAAATCCCTGTGTTTCTGGCTTTCTTCATCTACAATCAATCATGCAGAAAGTGCTGTCATATTGTTGCATCCCCTACCAGCCCCTCACCCACTTCTCCAGTAAGGGGGCTCTCATTACTGGTGACAGGTGAGCATCTCCCAATGGGACAGCACCAGTCAGGCCAGAGGCATGGATGATGGGAGACGAACCCAGAGCGCCTCTCTCTCTCTCTCTCTCTCTCTCTCTCTCTCTCTCTCTCTCTCTCTCTCTCTCTCTCTCTCTCTCTCTCTCTCTCTCTCTCTCTCTCTCTCTCTCTCTCTCTCTCTCTCTCTCTCTCTCTCTGTCTCTGTCTCTCTTTCTCTGTCTCTCTCTGAGCATGTTTGTGCTGGAGAATAAACTGCTAATACAGAGTTTAGCTAATTATAATTCATCTTTAAATGGTAAAATAAAAGGTAAAAGAACCGAAGTCCATCTTTCTAGTCCATGAGTGCATCCTAATTATTTATAGTGAAAGCAGCGGTTGGTTGATTGAGTGAGGGGAGCTTACACTTTAAACCCGGTTTTAGCGTCTCGTATTTGGAATTAGCGTAGTTAACTGTGCGACATTACTAAATCCGCTGTCTTATTTCCAAATCCATCATCTCCCATTAGAGATTGAGTTTTAATGTCCAGCCTTCCTGTTATCTGCTTAAAGTCTCGCTCCTGCTTTCTTACAGCCTGATTAAACTGTCAACATGTCCAGAGGTGGGTAGTAACTAGTAACTTAGATTTACTTGAGTAAAGGAGTAGTTTTACTGCACCATACCTTTTACTTTTGTTTTGAACTAATGCCAATCTTACTTGAGTACGATTTCTGGCTACACTACCCACCTCGAGTTGCTTCACTGAATGACAAACAAACACCTTTTGACCAAATTGCACCAGACTCACAGTTTATGTTGAAGTGAGACTTCTTGTTTTTAAAAAAGCTTTGTAGTTTTAATGTTATTTTCCATCAGCTGAGCCTGATGTGGTGTTTGGGGGTCAGGTGTACATTCAGTAAACAGTAGATATCGTCACAGGAGGTGCTTTGCACTGGTTCAGCAAACATGCATTACCTGTCGTAAGCATAGGTTTGATGATTGAGTTGGAAATGTTGTAACGATGTGATTTATTTTTACTCGTTTTTCATTTTCTTTCTACGAGAATCTGCGCAGAATTTTATATTTTGCCTGTATTATTACAGAATTTTCTCAAATTAATCGGAGAAAAAATACTCAAATAGTTAAGAAGCCTTTTTCTCAGATGCTGTTTTTACTCTTATGGGAGTAATCTCTTTGGATAATTACTTTTTAGTTCTACGTCAGTAAAAATATACTGAAAAAGGGGGGCCGCTGTTACATGAGTCCAGTTTTTGGCTACTCTATACACCTCTACTACTACTGCTTCTACTACTACTACTACTACTACTGCTTTATTTATAAAGCACTTTAAAACAACACCTGCTGCGACAAAGTGCTGAACAGACAATAATCAATAAACATTTCAAATGGAAAGAAACAAAAGATTACCATAGAAACATAAAAAGAATAGGAGCAAAAAGTCTCAACATGAGTTAAAAGCCAAAGAATAAAAATGTGTCTTAAGGCGAGTTTTAAAAGTGGGCAATAAAGTGACACTCTCAATATGGAATGGCAAAATGTTCCATAACTTAGGAGTGGCAACACTAAAAGCTCTGTCTCCTCTGAGCTTAAAGGTATATAGCCACATTATATACTTATAAAAAAAGACCAAACACCATTTGATCAAGATAAAATAAAGCTATATACACCAAGCCTCCATCCACATAATGTTGTGATGATCCTTTTTGTGGATTACAGCAACTTTTAGAGCCTCGTATCAGAACATTTACTCACATCAATCAACTCTGCGTCACATCTGAGCCTCGGCAGGTTTAGCGTCTGCTTCAGTGAACACCAACGTTCAGACTGGATTCCCAGAGACATTCCAGCCTTTTCTCTCTTGGAATCATATATTTTGTTTTGTTTTTTTTCCACTGGATCTTGGACCTTTCTTCATTGTTTTGTCTGGGAGATGCTAGTAGCCGTTAGCTACTTCCTTGTTTTATCGCCTGCTGTGCATGCGCAGTACGTAAATAAAACGAGAAAGGCCTGGTTTACTAAAAAATTGAGTAAAAACAAAGCCTAAAACAGCAAAAATAATAACTAATACGCCAGCAGGATGTGATAATCTTTCATAAAAACTTTGTATGCCACCAGAGTGAGCTACTGACGTATAAATTAAAAATCGTCAAATAAAGTGGCAATGCACCTTTAAGCTTAGACCTGCGTACCTCCAGGAGCAGTTTACTAATAATCTTGTATCTCTATTCTTCCTCTGAATTCATTTTTGGAAACTTTCAGTACTTTTTCCTAAATGGCAACACCAGTCAGAGTCGGTCGAGCAGTTTTCTGTGAGAATCTCAATTGTTTAACATTAAAAAAAAAAATATTACTATAACATTTTATTGCACAATTTTATCTAATAAACCATTTGGAAGAACTGTTCCGATAATGGATCCGTTTGATACTGTATTTGTACTCCGAGTCGGAAGTTCACCGGTTTTCAACTTATAGGCGATAGTCCCTCTGTTGTGGTGCAGCAGGCTAACGCCACATCTTTAGAACGGGGAATCCAGGTCAGAATCACGGTTGTGTCAGGAAGGGCATCCTGATTAAAATCTCCATCAAGTCTGAGCAAGTTGTAGTGACTTGCTGTGGCGACTCCTGAATAAGGCTGCAGCGGAAAGGACTCCCAACCAGAGCAAGGTGATGTTGGTTGTGACGTCGTTCCAAGATCTGTGACCTGACTTCAGCACCTTGCCTGCTGTATTACTTTTTTTACACAGAGATAAACCCATAGACATCACAAACGTGTTGCATTTTAAAAAGTTGGACATCATTGAGTGCCTGATTCGTTTTTCACTGGAGAGCTGAAAATCGACTGATTCCGATCAGCTGCTGAGCCATCGGTGCATCCTTGCTCTCCTTTTCAGGAGCTGCACGTTCCCTTATGTGGTTTCAATGCTGCTGACGTTCTGGTAGATGAACGTCTGTATTTCTTGCATTTTATATCGCAGTAACCTAGACGCTTTTGTACGCAGAGAATCAGATCTCTGTTTAATGATCAGGAAATGCCTGCGCAAAAAGAATAAACACAGGAAGCAGAGCATGAGATTAAAAAACTTTTTTCTTGCCAATTCCCTCAAAATAAATCTGTTTCAGACTGGAAAGAAAATTGGTCAAGCTTCTGGGATTGTAATGTAGTGGAAAAATTCAATAATGGAGAGAAATGATTGTGTTTACAAAAAAAAAAAAAAAGCATACTTGCCAGTTTATAGAACACAATCTCTTGATGTACCGCCGTTGCATATGGAGAGAATATTGCTGGTGTTAACAGCGGGAAGCATAACAAAGCAAATGCATAAAGCTATAGGTGTTGCTGCTGTGCAGACGGATGCTTAGCTGTGATTCTGCTGCAGGTCTGAGGAGATCAGAAGCTGCAGATGACCTCCTGCCTACAGAGAAGCAGTGCAGAGGAAGAACCCGTGGGAGGCGGGACGGTGTCAGGAAACAACGAGCCAACACGCACAATCTTGGATTAGTTTTATTCAGTCATTTCCTTTCAGGAAATCTTCCACCCGTGGAGTCCTTTTGAATCCATTTTTTATTTTTAGCAGCATATTTGCATAAACTTTGCCCTGCCGTCAACACGTGCACGTCATTGCTGCTGGGTGGAAATATTGATCTGCAGAGAAAAACACAAATAATACGAATTTCCACTGACTTACCACAGAGGTTTTTTTTTTTTTTTTAACTTCAAAAGTAAGGTAGTGTTTTATGACGATTCATTTCCACGTCAAAGGCTCTCGCGCTAATGAAAACAGTCTAAACCGTGATGGAGTGTTGTTATCCTTGCTGCTCAGGGATCCTGCATGAGTTTATGTTTCACCACCAAAGAATAACAGTGGAGCCGTTCTCCCCGCCCGCAGCTTTCACGGTAGTAATTCCACCCTGAGAACATGTCACCTCCACAGCAACACGCACATCTTGCTTTTTAACCCTCAGCGCCTGGTGTGTGCGCGTTCTCACTGAACGGAAAGCCGAGGCTCGTACGGTTTGAAGGGCCACCAACATAGTGTGTACATACCATTAGCTGCAATCAAACGGCAGCCGAGGCTGGCTTTAATTACCCTGTGTGATGAGACGGCATGGAAAGTGTTGGAATGGCGTTTTTTTTTTTCAGGCTTTGCTGTGGCAGCATGGAAATGGAGTGGCAGACAGAGGAGATGTGAGCTCCTCCGGGAGGCTTAGTTTGTATATTGCCTTTACCGAGCCTTGGAAATGTATTCACAACTTTTCCACATTTTGTCACGTTACAACCAAAAACTGAGCTGTGATTTATGGGGATTTTGTGTGAGTCACAAATGTGTAATTGCGAAGTGAAAGAAAAAAATTATACATGGTTTTCAATACTTTTTACTTTGACATTTGACATTGCTACAGATTTACCTCCCTTTACTGTAACAACTTTCTGATAGGGGGCTTAACCTTGAAAGTAAATGGTAACTCTGGAGGAGCTGCAGAGATCCAAAGGCCTGGCTTTGTGAAAGATTGACAAGAAGAAAGATATTTTTAAAAGAAAACCCTAAGAAATATTCTTTGTTTTTTACATTTCGCCACAGGCCATGTTGGGAACACAGCAAACATGGAAAAAGTTGCTCTGGACGAATGGGGCCAAAGCTGAACCTTTCCCATCAGGGGTCAGTAAGCAAGTAAGAGTTGAGGAGAAGGTGGATAAAGCTACAGGCCAAGCCTGGAATGAAACCCTGTCAGAGGTTGCAAAGATTTAAACTTCCAGCAGGACTAGATGGACTCCATCTAGTTTGACTGAGGTTGAGCTTTTTTTTTTTACAAAGAGAATTTGGCAAAAACCAAAGTTAAACATACTTGCAGCTGTAGCTGTAGAAACAATTCCAAAAAAGTAAAAAACAAAGTAACTGGACTTGTTTTCCGTAGTTGAAGACGTTTTGCTTCCTCTCCAGGAAGCTTTCTCAATTCAAAAAGAAAAAGTGTAGAAAAAATGTTTATACAAAGTCTATACTCTAGTTTGTGTTTTTTTTTAAAAATATGGGGACATGTATAATTTTCTTCCAGTTAACAAATGTACACTACTTTTATCAATCCAAATGTCTATATAACAGACTAAAGTTTGTGGTTGTTACCTGACAATATTTAGAAAAATCAACCATCAACCTTTTTAATGCAGAGGAGCAGCAGCTCCATGCTGAGCTCCACCTGAATGACGTAGCTCCTAACGCCGCGGTTGAGCCATCCTCCTGACAGAAGCTCATTTTAGTAGTTTGAATCTCAAATGTTTGCTTATGATCCACATGTTCTGAACATCGGCGAGGGCTGAAGACCTGTAAATCCAGAGGAATTGCTTTTTATCTGAGCTCATTCTTCACCACAGCAGACGCTCGTTACTGCAGACGAGGCACCTTAACCCTCTGCTGACGTCAAGGTCGGATGCTGTCTTCCTATTGGCAGGATAGAGCAGATGTACTGTAATCACAATCTGGTGGATTCAACTTTTAGGTTTAAATTATTCTGCAAGTTTTGGGGTTGGATTTGATCCCCAAAGAAAAACCCTTCTATGGCTCTTACTTACAAAGAATTGATTAACTTCTTATATTTCTATATTTTGTGCTGTAATGTTAGCTCTGCATTACACCAGTGCTGTTCAGAAACATTTGAGTCGCCAACCTTTTCTGACCATCAGCGTCCTCATCGATCGTTTTCTGCTTATCTGAGTGGAGGTCACGTTGGTACTGGGTTTAGGAGGGTAATCCAAACTTCTCTCTCCTTACTGACACTTCTGAGGGAGAGAGAAACTCTCTAGCTCGTTCTGGGTCTGTCTTTTCCTATTAGTGACGCCTCAGGATCCCAGAACCTCTGAAGAGAGACATCCTGCTCAGATGCATGGAGCATCTCAGCTGAATCTTTTTGAAAGGAACGTATACCTGCGATTAATGAAATCTGGTTATTGGCAATTAAAAAATAGATCTCAGGTATAATTAGCCTTGCATGGCTTTCCAGACCCTGCCCTAGAAATTCTGCAGCCTAAGTTATAAAAACATCTGAGTGAATTTGAAGTGGAACTGCTGTTTTTTTTTACATAAAATGAAGATGGATAAATTGGCTGTGGAAACTCTCAGTTATCATTGCAAC
Organism: Fundulus heteroclitus; assembly: GCF_011125445.2. Lineage (NCBI taxonomy): Eukaryota > Metazoa > Chordata > Actinopteri > Cyprinodontiformes > Fundulidae > Fundulus > Fundulus heteroclitus. The sequence continues at coordinate 6,010,035 of NC_046364.1, forward strand.
AGCAAACAGGGTTAAATCGGAGGCAACCGGACTTTCACTCAGCTTTTCTATGAACGTTTCGACACTTATCCAGGAGTCTTGTTAAATTTTGGAAAAACTGATAAATTGGTTTCACATCTGATCTAGAAACCTCTGGTTTATTGGTCGGCCATGAGAAGGTCCTTCAACTGAATATAAGATAGCTAATCTGACCTGGGAACACTTTAGAGTCCTTTAATATTGAATTGATGTAGTTCATGAAAAAAAAAAAGACAAGAAAATAAATGTTTTCAAGCTTGCTGCGACTAAAACCTAAACTTTTTATGAGAATTGTGAGGTTTTTGTTTAGTAAATTCCTTAGGATAAGATTTGCGTAAACGGTTACTTTAGGTCCGTGTTGTTCTCTGCCTGTTTTTGTTACATGTAATCATTTCGTTATGGATTTTTAAGCACTTTAGTTTGGGGGGAAAAAAGGCCACAATGAGCAAAATGAAGGTGGAAAAATGTTGGAAACTGCCTGCATGTCAGCTCAGATCCTCCGGGTTTCTCACACATGCTGCACAGATGCTTGAAGCCCCTGCGTACGAACGTCTGCAACTGGAGACGGGTTCTTTTCATACCTGGAGCAGAACTACAAAGGCTCCCTCCTGCAGCTGCACATCACCAGCAGACAGTGTGAGTTTACTGCTCCAGTTTACTACCGACAAACTTCTCTCAGCTTCTCCGAGCCTCACCGGCCGAACTCCCCGTTGGTTCATAAATCCTCAGGATGCCTTGAAAGAAAGTTGCTCACGATTCAAGTTACATTTGCTGAATTACACTTTAATTTTGCTGTGGTTTGCATTTCAAATGTTTCTTCTCAGTAGCTGTTTGCTGTTTTTCTGGATTAAACCATTGAAAACCTCAAATTGGAGATATAACACGCAATGACAGACAAGTTTCATGCAATTAATTGAATGACTACAGGTTTAAAATAAGCAAATTACTATATGTGGCTGTTTCTCACACCGCTTCTTTAAATCCTACAGAAATAAATTAATGTTAAATATGCAGAATTGTTAGCGGCTAAAGGAAATTGGAATCAAAGGTGAATGGTGTGCACAATTTCTTATTTCTAAGCCCGGCAGTAGTGCATTATTGAATTATTATTCCTGTTGCCTTGAGGTGGAAGCTGCATTTTAACGGTATAAGTAGCTCACATTTAGCACAAAAATTGTAATACAAATGTGCAGTTTTCTGTGTGCAAAATGGATTTTTAAAAAAACATTTTTGTTTTTGTTTTTTCATCAAAATGACCCGATACCCTGATCTCCTCTCTGCCTCTACCTCTGTCCAGCCCACACAGAGAGCTCTGCTGTTATCAGCACTTTCACATACAGTAGACACAATGAAGTGAACATAGTTAATGAGCTTTTGTTTCAGAGAAGCTGAAGTTCATTACCATTTCCTTTTTTATTATCACTCATTTATGCATTTCCCTCGTCTGGTACGGAGTCGTACGAGCGTTTGATGTCAATGCATTGTGATCTCCAGCTATTCACACTTACCCCATCTGTGTATGCATAAATGTATGCATGCATGTTGTGGAATTGTGGCGCAGCTGAGCACAGCAGCTGGTGTTAATATCCTGCGGTGCGTGTTTGTCTGCTGTGGGTGTTAAAAGACTGCTGGCGGGCCGACTGGCCAATAACGGCACGGCAACATCGGTCTGGATTAAGGGATCAGTGTTGGTGTCAGACAAACATTAGATTAGTGGATTAATCTCGCTCTCATCGGCCCAAACCTGAAACTGACACCAAGAAATTTCCTCACCCTGCTTTCACACACCTGCTGGTGTTAACACTGGAAGGATGGGAGCGCCATTAAGACCTCTGGCATCTTTTTATTTTTGGTAATGAGACTGGTAGGGGAGTCTGTGGCCAATAATTTGCACATAAATGTCAGTCATGGAGCCCCAGGGGTGCATACAGCAGGAGGTGGGTGATGAGCGTTTTGGACGGGAGGTCCTCGGTTTATCCTGGGGTGGAGATAAGGTGTGTAGCCCAGACCGTGTGACATGGCTCATTAAACAAGGGTCCAGGGACCTTGCTGTTTTTTATAAATTGGACATAAATCAGCATCTATATAATTTCTTTTTTTGCATTTCCTCAAATTATGCCCATTTCTGGAATACAGTTGGTCAACAATTTGTAAATAAACCCACAAATAAACCCAGCTCTGGTGGCGCAGCGTGTAACGCAACCCATGTACGGAGGCCTTAGTCCTCAACGTGGTCAGCCCGGGTTGGACTCCGACCCGCGGTCTTTTGCTGCATGTCTCTCCCCCTCTTCCACCTCCCTTCCTGTCAGCCTACTGTGTTTAAAAAGGCGAGCCACTAGAGCCACGAAAAATCTCCAAAAAAGTGGCTTGTCTTCATTTTACAGTGTATTATCCGCCCCTTACTGGGCTGGAGAACTTGGGTGAATGGTAAATGGCTTGTACCTGTAATAGTAATAGTAATAGTAATATCATCTTTATTGTCAAACATACATTACAATGAAATCTGTTCTCTGCTTTTAACCAATCACCCTTGGGGAGCAGTGGGCTGCCATGTGCGGCGCCCGGGAAGCAATCTGGGGTTAAGGGTCTTGCTCAGGGACCCAGAGTGCCGGCACTGGGGATCGAACCGGGTACTTGCATCCTTCTCTGACTGCAAGCGCGCTGCTCTAACAACTCGGCCACGACCCCCCCTGTACACCCCTACAATGATGCCGCCGGACCCTTTGACCATCGCCAGCAGGCAATTCAGGTGAAGGTGAAGAGAAGGGTGCAAAATAATAATGGCTCTTTGATGGAACATGAGGCTAGTATGCGGTGCTTTGTATCTGAGCACGTCAATTAATGCAAGTAGGAGTACATGCTCATTGTATGGGGTAGCCCTGCTGAAAACCCGATGTGTAAAACCATTACCTGCAAATACTGTTTGCTTTCTCTAATATTCAAATTTAGGATTTTGACATTTCTGCTGTTAATTCCCTCACAATAGCTCTTTATAGCCACTTACCAAAACATTCACTCATGTCGTCGTTATTGCACTACTCAAACCGAATGATGCTTGATGTGATTTTTTTTTTTTTTTATGGCTGGTTTGTCTCAGCAGTCACCATCCAGTGTGCAAAGCTGTTTTCACACAGGCTGTAACAGATTTGCACAAACAGAAATGGCTTCATGTCTGAGTATGTTGGTAATATCAGTCACTGTCAGTGTGAGATAGCAACGGGAACCTAAACCGAATAATTGGTTTCTCTACCTTGGTTTCAAACTGTTATCAAGAGTAAATTAAATCAGCCACTTCCTCCACTGTGGATGAGATTTGGTATATTCTTCTTTACAGCCTTATTTTTTTAATCTGGCCATAATATGTTTTTTTTTGTTTTGTTTTTTAGCCTGAACAACCAGTTTGAGGTCCTGCAACAGAATCTCATTTGGTTTACATCTGGACTTTGACTAGGTCACTGTAAAACCTTAATTCTAGTCTTTTGTTTTTTTGGGTTGGTTCTCCAGCTTGCTAGAGCAGAATTCATGTGGCAATAAAGGTCCTGTCGTTGCACCTGAGATACAACAACATAGGGCTGGATGATAATTCGATAACAATATATATTGATGATAGAAACAAGGGTCAATAAAAAGTTCAATAGAATAACAGTTTTTCATTCCTTTTGCATTCTAGCCATGTAGGTTAATATTATAGTTGTTACATCCTCCCAACCAATCACAACGCAGCTCCGTCACCAAGCTCCGCCCCCTTCAACAAGTTCAGAGGGCATGCTTTCTTTTTTTCCTTTTTTTTAAAAACTTGCAGTTTCGGTAAAAAGTTGGTTAAATAAAGGGTTGAGTTTGAATTCAGTGTTTGTGTGTTCTGTATATAAAAATAGGTCATTAAGGAACAGCATTAAATGAGCAGGGCTACACTTAAATATATGTTTTGAATTTGTTTATAATTATGTTTATCGATCAATATGATTTCTATTTTATCAATATGCTTTTTTTCTATATTGTCTAGCCCTACTACGACAGGAACTCTGGGTTCGTTGCCTGGTTTTTTGAGGTTTCTAATCACATGGAGTGCTCAGGGCTCTCTATGTTTCCCTGACATTTGCTTCCCTTTTCTCTGCATTTAACAGTGCAACAGCAGGAGAGGACCTTCAGGGGCTGAACATAAAGAACGCCGACTTCAAAGGACGGCGTTCCAGATTCAGCCTTTCTTTCACTACAAAACAAACATGTCTGTAAGAGATATGACAATCTCCTGCTAGAGAAAAAAAAAAAGAACTGCATGTTCAGTTATGTTATGCTTTTCAAAACTTGTTGTATCGTGATTAAGCTTTGTTAAATTATACTAGGCCTCATACACCAATCAATATCAAAATTAAATAAAAAATATTCTGTCTCAACCTTAGTCTGTCTAAAGCAAGGTTTCTTTTCCTCCCCATTGAGAGATAATTGTTAAAACATTCATGTATATATCTCAAGATTAATATTTATTCATATATTGAGTCCATTTGCTAAACATTGATCTAAGAGTGAAGAAAAAGGGTGAAATGAAAGTCTTGGAACTACCCGGATCCTTCAGGTTTTATTTATTTTTTGCACTAATCGAAGAATTGAGCGCCTTGCTGTGGTCCAAAGTCGATTTCTTGTCTGACCCACAGAGCCGACTGGATTCTTTGGGTTTGTGTTTTTCACCACCATCGCACCCCTGGCGGTAACACCTGCAGTGATGTCATATTTGAGGGTCATGTCTCTTTCTCAGGTGGAATCATTGGATTTGAGTCGCAGTGGAGTTCTGCACGTTTGTGTCGGTGAAAGTTATAGAGAATCTCACCCTGACTTTTCATTTTGTCAGCGATGATTGTCATCAAGCCTGCGGTGCCATGTGGAGGTCAACTGATGAGCAGAGATATTTTTTTCACTGACTGAGCTCTACGCTATCTGGAAGTGTATATGCTGAGGATTCACTCCTGCGTTGAACTCTGGGATCCATATTGAAAGCAAACATGGTAGTCTGAGTTATTCTGTCGTACTGATGCGGTGCCCGCCACCAAAACATTAGTGTGACACTAACAGAGGCGGTTTCATGTCCAGCACAGTGACGTCTGCTGGCAGATGTCTCTGTTTGGACAGAAGTCGTTTGATTGCTTGGCACCTCTGGGTTTCAGCTGCTGGAGTTGTAGCAGTGCTTTGGCAGGCTCTGGTGATCGGATCAGACTGCACTCGGTAATTTGGTGATGCCTAAATGAGGATGCTTATATGACAGGAGCGATAAGCAGCCTGCAGCATCGCTGACATCCTGTGGAGAGCGATGCTGCCAGGACACTTGGAAATGGCTGATAAAGAAGCTGATGAGAGTACAAGTGCTGTGCTGCTATTATTGCACTTAGCACGCTCTATAACGTTAGACTTTAATATATCGGTTGTCTGTGGGAGGGATTATTAGTGCTTGAGATCTATTCTAACCACAATTTTTTGTTGTTTAAGATAGAGCGGGGTCAAGCAGTATTTCCCCCTTATAGATTTTTTTTTTTCACTTAATTTTTTCTGATCATCAAATAAAATTTAATAACAGACACAGCCTCAGTAAATATAAAACCTGTTAAGTTATTACGTTTATTAAAGGGACATTTGCAAAATCCACTTGGAGTCCCTTGGAATGCAGAAAATTTAAATGTAGTCTGTCCAGGTGCTGAGTAGATATGCTTACATTGGTTTTGGATCATATTATTCCGTAAATTTTTTTAACAGTTACATCATAGTATTTGCTGCGGAGCTGCTAAACAAAGTCATGGACTTCTAGCTTACCTCACATATCTGGCAATTTTATTTCTCAGGGTGATTTTATAGCCCTGGCTTCACACCAATGTTCATAAATTATGCAGATTCACCAGTCCTATCATCAGATTCCTGCAGGTACATATTTGACTTGTGAAAAAAATATCGACAGTTTCGGCAAGGTTATGAAAAGTCATCTTCAAAAATCAGTAATTCTGCAGAGCGGTACAGTAGAAATGCTGCATCCATTCAGCATTCAACACACAATCACACTGAGGCTGTAATAAAAGGAGAGAAGGCTACTAATCCTGGGGCTAAAACCTCTCATCAGTTGCTTGGGTCAGAGGTCAGAGTCATGCTTTGACTTTAGATAAGATGGCAGAATGAAAGAGGTTAGCCTAAAGTGATAAAGAGGAATGAGAGTTGTTGCTAATGAGCACTCACTACTCACCCCCGTCTCTCTGGATTAAACCAAAGACAATTTCTTTTTTGTCACAAGATTATTTTCACTTGATTTAATAAATGATTTTAAAGAATACAAATATTTGAAAATTTTTTGTTTACATACCAGATGCAACAATATAGCTGGTTGTGAGGATAAACATTTCACAAAGTTTGCATGTTTCATCTTGATGCAAGAATGTAACTAAGGTTATGTCATAATTAATATAACAAAGAAATCATAAGTAGACCTTTTAATTTGATTTTCAATGTTGTAAGTATTAGCACAGAAAGACGATGGCTTGTGAACATGTTTTTACATAATTAGGAATGCCAACCTGAGTGTTTGTGGCAGTACTGCTATAGAAGAGGGTAAAGCTAATAATTAACTACATTAATTTTAAAACTACAGAGCATTACTTGCTTAGACCAGCTGACACACACAAAGTTTCTTCCCCTGGCTCTCAATCTGATGAACACCTAAAGGTACTGTAGGGTCGACGATTTTTTTTCCGGAAATGCAAGTAAGAAAAGTAAGTCCCTTTTTTAATAACCCCTCACTTTCTGACAGCCTGATTGTTCTCATTGGTTTTAAGAAAGTTGGTATACAGTGAGAAATAACGACTCAAAAATAGGCTACTTCTTTCTTAAACGTCATGCTAATCACTGACATTTATGGTCTTTGCTTCATCGACACTTTGAAGGGAGAAATAAAGAGGTGACATTTAGGATTACTCCTGCAGTTTTCATGCTTGTTTTTTTTTTTTAACAAACCTCTTTACTGTTTTTTTTTTCTCCTTTTAAAAACATCGGTGTGAAAAGATCAAGCCAGTGTGTGATGGGTCTAAAAAAAGCATTCTTATTTGTACGCTTGTGCTGCATCTTAAGGATCTGGTTTGTTCTTGGTACTGGAAAAAAAGGTCTTATATCCTGACTCCTCTTTTTAAGTGGATAGTTGTAGTTCTGCTTGTTTGTGTCACTTTTTTGTAGTAGTCAACAAATACTCACGAGGCGCTCCTGAACTGTGCTGTATAATTAATTCCCACATTTCTCTACTGTAGCTAGGTCTTTGCTTGCGTAAATCAGAAATGCTTGCCAGTGTTTTTTGGTGCATTTTTGCAGAAGCAAGAGCAGCTTTATTATATTTGTGAGAGTTTTGACCGAATTCGACCTGCCGTTTGAAAGAACTGTTGATGGCGTTAGCCTGCAGAATCATAATAATGACCGGTCTCTCCGCCTGGGGAGGATTCTCGTTGGCCTGCCTGTTAGTAATTGGCGTTTTATTATACGGAGGTGACAGCTTGAAGCTGGAGACAAGTTGGACGGGGATATCCTCGTTTAACAACCCCAGACTGAGATGAAGCGCATGGAGAGATTTGGCTGCGGACAGAAAGGAAAATGTTTTCTGCCGTATCAGCTAAATCATATCTCTGCCATAAAAGGTTCTGAGTACAGCAAACAGCGGGGTTTTATTACCTTCATTACCCTTTAACTTAACGAGGCATTGTTTTAAATAATTAAAAACGTCTTTTAAAACCAAAATAGTAAGATGACATACATAGGATGTTGCCGGGGGGGAATAAATCTGATGTATATGTGTATACACATTATGATTAGACTGTAGTTTTGGTTTGCTAAAGCTTAGCTGTAAATCTAACCTGTTGTTCTTTTACAGCATAGACAATTAATACTGTTCTAGAGGTTAAAATAAAAAGTAAAGTTTGTAACGTAGCAATGTTTTAATAATTTTGTTGCCTCTCAAAATGCAACGTGATGATGAGTTTTGTTCAGGAGCAAATTGAACAAAAATTGAAAATGGAGTTATTTTGTCTTGTAATATTTAGTTTTTTCCAGAATTTGACATGAAAGATCAGCAGTAGTAAAAAAAAAAAGAGAATCAGAATCATCTTTATTTGTTCTTGTTTGTGCACACAGCGTACAGATGTTTAATATAACCAGTATGTTGTATTTTTATGTGTAATGATTAGATTTTAGAGAAGCAGGAATGAAAAACTTATTTCCACAAGACCTAATTATATGCACAAGAGCAGTTGGTAATTTATCTGTTCTGGCATTTAGTCAAAACAAGTAAAGTATCCATATTAGTTATTAATATGATTGTCTCTCTGCCTTTTAGTGAAATAAATCACTTGTGTACCAGTTTCAAACCTTTGTGGTAAACATTGATCAGTTCAACCCTGATCTAATGTGCTGGCCAGATACCGTTGGTAATGGTTATATCTTGTCTAGACGCTTTCAAAAGCATCGTTTTAAATACCAGAAGTTTCACATGTGTAAAAATATGATTATCATTATTGTCAGAAGATGGGTATTATTTGCACCATTGTGATGGATAAGATTTACACTCAAAATGGGCTTAAAAACTTAAAATGTGCTGCTTTTGAGCACCAGACTAACTTTCTGTACTGTTTGAACCGTTTTCTCTACCATCAGAATTTATATTTTAAAGATCACACTTCAATCATTTCTTAAACAGCATGGCAGAAAAAAATGTAACCGTAATATTCTTCATATCAACTGAAGACTACATTTGATATGCAGCTGCCTTATTTAAATTAAGTTTATGATACGTTTAATACATTTTATACGTATTAATCCGTCATTAACTATTGAAAACGTCACGTGGTTGAAGTGGCCAATCGTAGTGATTGATCCTAATGAGGCTTCTGGTGTTTGCTGATCTGATGAGCCTTCTGAAATGATGTGTAAACCAAACTTACCGAGTTTGCAGAGTATCCTGGCTGAGTATCAAATGGTGAATGTATCCTTTGGGCTTTGCCACGAGTCCCACAGATCAGGATGACACGGAAACATCTGGGTGCAACGTGGGTGACTGAAGGAGGAAATTACCTAACAGCTGTTTAAATTCATGTCTTGTCATTAAAACCCGTGCAACAAGCAGACAGAGTGCTCTATCTTCCCAAAGGAAGTCAAAGTTTTAAGGCTTTGACCCGAACCGAGCACCACGTGTGCGCAAGTACAAAACGACAACCAATATGGTGCACAGCATTACCCTGAGGAGGGTACAACCAAAGACAACGGAGCTGTTTTTAGGCTGGAGCATGTACATTCTGAATTAATCACCCTCAACATTGCAAAAAACAAGCTTTGGATTACTTCATTCCTTCACATCTTAACCAGGCAATGCTGTGTCGTTTGTAGACGTTGTCTTTGGTTTTAAACCGTACTATTATTCTCTGGCTTTTACCACTAGAAAGACTTGGTTTTCATTTTAAATTGTTTTATTACCATCTAATGTAGAACAGATCACTAGATCAATGTGTGCTTCTGTGCTTTCTGTGTCTCTGCTCTGTCTTCTGTAACCCCAGTCGGTCGAGGCAGATGACCGTTCATACTGAGCCCGGTTCTGATGGAGGTTTTTCCTTCCTGCTAATGGGTGTTTTTTCTTTCCACTGTCGCTTCATGCTTGCTCAGTATGAGGGATTGCTGCAAAGCCATGGACAATGCAGACGACTCTCCCTGTGGCTCTACGCTTCTCCAGGAGTGAATGCTGCTTGTCGGGACTTTGAAGCAATCTACTGGTTCCCTTATATAGGACATTTTTTGACCAATCTGTATAATCTGACCAAATCTGTATAATCTAATTAAATTTGACTTTGTAAAGTGCCTCGAGATGACATGTTTCATGAATTGGCGCTATCAAAATAAAATTGAATTGAATTAAATTGTTTCTTTTAAACATTTTCATGCATTATCTTTTTTTTAATAGATTTGCTTTGGCTTGCAGCTATGTACTGCACTTTGTTGCAGCTGTTGGCTGTTTTTAAGAGCTTTATAAATACAGATGTTATGGTATGGTAAAACTTCAAATAGATACTTGGTCAGAGGTAAAAGTCTCTGCCTGTGATAGAATCGAGCTTTGACATTTTTCCTTGAGTGGGGCAGAAAAAAAGGATAAACATACATAAAGCAGCACTTGACAGACGTGGGATCAGGTTGGTTGCATCTGGATCGCTGACCTATGAAATCATCGTTGCGTCGTTAGCACAAATAAAACACGAGGCATGTTATTCCCAAAGCACATCAGCTACACCTGAGTTGTTTGAAAGATAAATATTAGTTTCTTTGGGTCAGATAGTTTGTTTTTCTACCAGGAGAGGCACTCAAGTTGTTTTTTTTCCAGTATTTACCTTCATTCGCTGAACTTTATTTTTAACCAACCCTTGTTTGTTGATTTTGCAGAGCCGTAACGCCCAGCCTGTGGCGTGGCTGCTGCTCCAGTTGCCACAGTGATGGTTGCCAGAGTAACATATTTGACAGCTTTTATTAGTTTTCCATGTCTACACGGGCGATCTTTGAGGAGGTAGGGAGCGCGTTAGAGTCCTTGAATCAATGCTTGGCCTGAAATTAGTGAAAGCACCTCGGCATCCTGGGTAATTAGCACTCAGTAAAAGTCTGGCTGGTCATATTTTCTGAAGAGAGCCGACAAACGGAGGGAATCGACTCCTTTCACTCAGGCTGCTCGGGTCTGTGAAGGACCACACCGCTGAGCTGTCTGAGAGCCAGCAGCCGACTGTAAAGCATTTAGCGGCCATGTCAGGCTGCTTTGTGGCTTTTTTCCCGTGGGTTAATGAAGGATCCCCTGAGATTTATGTGTCCAAGCTCGTCGTTCTATTCACCCAGAGGCCAGCGAGGCAAACCGTTCTACTGCTCCTTTTCATGCGGCGGACTGCTTTATGATGACGCCTGGTCGGCCTATAAATCACAGCGGAGGTCATTAAGCCGCAGCTTCAAAATGACAACCTTTGCCGGTCACTGTTGAGCTGCATGGTGGACCAATTGTTTGGTCCGTGTTGGAATCTGTTCATCCCCCACCATAGAAGGAAATCAGCACAGTTAAGATTGGTGGACTATTATGCGCTGGTAAGCAGTTTATTTTCTCAGCTCGCGCTGATCCTGATTATTCAATTCTTTCACATTGTTTTACGAATTACCCCCCCCTCTACCCCTTCAGGGTTTATTACCATCAGCCCCGCCCCCACCGTCTTCTCACTCCTACAGCACATAAGGACTGGGGACCATACTGAGTGTAATCTCACAGCTCTAATTCAATTAGTCTGCTATTCAGAGAGAATGAAGCACTGGTTACTTGAAGAATTGGGGAGGCAGGAGAAATGGCACCGAATCCTTCTTCCTTTTGTCAAACATCATCTAATCTTGGGGTGCATCCATATCCATTTCCCACCCCCTACTGTAAATGTGCAATTTATTTCCCACCAGTAATCTTGTGACGGATATAAATGGTTCTGTCTAAGCTTCTTTAGACCAAATTTGTACGTTATCACTCTTGCAGCGCTGCAAATGAAATCAATTAGCTCCTAATGGTGTCTCCAGTGAGCTTTTTTTTTTTTTTTTTGTCCCATCGCACAAAAGCTATATTACAGTGCATGCACTCTATGCGCTAGAGTCCTCATTAGACGGTAAAGACCTCATTAGGGCGTATGCTAGGTGTTCAGGTGTCCACTGATGATTGTCAGAACGAGATAGAAATGTATGACAATGCAGCCGTGTGAGCTCTTAATTATCAAATGGCAACGTTAAATGAGGCCAAGCATGTCTCTAATTATCTGAAGCGTAAAGCGTTTCATGTTAGCTGCTGGTATTTGTGCAGGTGTGAAACTCTGTTGGTTCTGTTTCTCATCTTTATGTGCTGTGAGTAACTTACCTTAATTTGTCCCCGGGTGTTTCTCTGGACAGAAAACGCTGTTACTGGCTTAACATGTGTTGAGTTGATATGTAAACTAAAGCTTCAAATTAGCTTATTATAGAATAACTAAGTTCAAAGACGTGTTTTTAATAAGTAAATTCAGTTCAGTTTGTGAATGCAGTTATCTGGCTTGGCTGTGAATACTTTTGAGTGGTTGTTTTGACTAGAATAGTCCGATATAAATTCAGTCCAATTATCCGTTTTAAACAAACTGCAGATCTGTACATCTATTTAGTCAGCTAAGATTTTTTGATTTTAATCTAACTTTTTTGCTGTTTAATCCTCAACAGTGACATTTAAGGTTAGTGATACAGCTATATGGTTTTGTTCTTTTTATAAACAAGTTTAAAGGAAAAGAGGCTTCCAAACTAAAACAGATACTGACAAAACACGAGTATTTCAGCTCCGTGATTATTTTCTAGCTGTCCTGTTAGTCAAATAGTGTTTTTTTTTAGTTTTCCATTCTATAGCGTTACACTAAACCTGATTTTATACCAAAATGGTAAAAAGATGGTAATCATGTTTAAGTGAAATCAATAAAATACAAAATACATTTCAATACAAAAACTACGGATTTTGCAAGTGAGAACATTTCCTGTAATATAAAAGAAAGCATCACCACCAGCATTCACTTTTCATGGTGTAAACTGTGCAGGCATGTGTCTGTTAAAAGGTCATGTTTGGTTTCTTTATCCAGATAAATGGACATTCGTACACTTACTTGGGGAGTTCCTCTAGGGTCCATCCTGAGCTCCGTCCTGTTCTCACGCTACATGTTGCCTTTGAATTCCATTTCTTTCCGTTATGTCTGCCGTTGATATATAAATATATCTGCCCTTGATCAGCTTTCATTGAACTGTGTAGCAAAACAGTTCTGGATTTAAGTTTCGGAGCTTGAACATAAATAAATTATTGACAAACTGATGTTGAAAATAACGCAGATTATTTTCTTCAGCATTTGGACATCAAAAGACACAATTTCTGTGCAGAAATGCATAGTTTTTATAAACAGACATTTGTTTTTTACAGCAGAGACTATTAACCTAGGTAAAACCCTTTCTGTCTCCCAGTCAGTCGTCTTTTTGCAACTAGAATAAGATGACAGGATTGAGAAAGCGTCACCATTCAACTACCATTGCCTTCCTTTTTACAGTAGGATAGTTTTAAAGATTTTAAAGGAACTGGAAACGACTTGCCAGCAAAGATTAAAGTTGTTTAGCTCTTGGACAGCTTATATAAACTCTTGAAAGCTTGCCCATTTTCATTAGCCTTCAATTCTAGTGGCGTTTAACACTGTAATTCAGTTCATATTTTGGAACTGGAACTTTCTTAAAACTGTTTGTTTCCTTTAATTGCTATTTTGTAGTTTTAATCTATTTTTCTTCTGTGTGTTCCTTTTTAGTGGGTAATTTTTTTTTTCTTTTTTGCTGTGCGCCTCTTCATGTCAACTTAATGCTGCTAAGTTACAGGTAAACGTTTCTCTGATGTTCTGCAAAAATGGTCAGCCATTTTTTTTCTCCTTTGTTTTTATGTCCGCTAACTTTTTTTCCTTATACCTGTTTACCATCCAGGATTATGTCTCAGAAAATGTGGCGGTTAATTTTCAACCTACTTCACATGACGCCTTGATGGTTTAACAGGAAACAGTAGTGAGCCGCCTGGGTCTTAGGGTCCAAGTTCACATCGGCGGCTGCTGGTAATTGGTCGGCTGAGTTTTGAATATAAACACTGAGATCACTGATTAGTCCAGGAACGTGCTTCAGGACTCTTTCCAAACTTTCCTTCAGTGGCAGTGGAAGTAAATGTGAAAGATAAAGTTTGGTAAGCAGAAATTGTCCTTTTTCCACTAATCTCTGCTGGCTTTTTGTGAAATTAATGACCATTTTGAGGTTTCTCAGGCTGTAATTTGAGTGAAAAAGGATTTGTTTCACTCCAGAGATATATAACTGACAGGCTCTGTGGCTTTAAGGGATTTAGGAAAACTGGTCACGTGGATAGGATGGAAAAATAGCTAAATTGTACACTACTTTGAATTTATGAAAAATAAATGTGTTTTCTGTGTATTGATAATTTTAAGCTGTAAAACAAGCCATGCAACGCCTCCGTGGTTCTTTAGTTCCCACCCAAAAAAAATTTTACATTTTGGTCTCAAAAGTCTTTACTTTGGCAAAGGTGGATGCTGGTAAAAGTTGCAATATAGATTTTTATTTCTTTTACCTGCAAAAGAGAAGTTTGACATTTTCGACCCCCCCCCCCCCCCCCCCCCCCCCTCCGAGAGAAACAGAAAGTGAAACTCCTGTCCTCCGTTTGATCTTCATGGCTGTTTGCAGTCTCCAAAGCTCTGATTTATATAGATCATAGATGAGAGGGGATGCAGGTGCAGATAAAGACGGGAAATGGAGGAAAATATAAAACAGTCTGGAGAAATGTGAAATGAATTGATGCATAATTCAAAGAGGAAGGAAAAAGAAAGTGAGGCAGAGAGATCACCTTGATCTCCCAACCTCACCGCCTTTAAAGTTACAGTGGCAGCTTCGTTTTTCTGTCACAACCAATAAAGAGCGTCGTAGGCTGCAGCGAGAAGGTAATGCAAAAGAATTTTATTTCATATAACATCCTTGAATTAAACTATGCATAAATAAGAAAGAGGATTGACAGCCGTGTGTCCAACCTGGAAAATACACGGAATATTTTCTTATTATTCTGCTCAAATTCATGCGTCTCAAATTGATTTTTAGATGGGATTTTATATATTTTCTAGTGACAAGATGTCAAATTGTTAAGGATGTTTTCTAAACAAATGTCTTTAAGAATGAGTTTCAAAAATTTGGATGTAGTTCAGACATATGAATAATAATCTGCCCTTTTTTGATCTAATTACAGCCAAATTTCAAATGTCTGAACCCTGACTGTTAATTTATGACATATGGTAATCTTAGGGGTATTGAAAGGTCCTGAATTTATATCTGTTGTATGGTTAAAATGTCCCATAAATCGTCAAAAACCAGAAGTGCACTAATCAACTGGTGAGAGACAATTTTCCATTGCTCGGCTCCTATTGGTAAACAAGAGGTCAGATCCTGAAACATGAGGAAAATATTTTTTCCTTTAATGGTTGCATTAATGCTTAGAGATGCCAGCATTTTCATTTTAAAAAGTATCTACCCAGTCTGCAAATTCTCAACATATAAATGGCACAATGATCATTCTCCTTTTCTACATTATTTTAGTAAGTAGTATACCAATCAATGATTTTGAATTATCTTTAATAATTATAATCAACCACATTTTTATGTAGCCTTCCTACCATAAGTGATTATGAACTTTTTTTAGTGAGCAGTTGCTATTATATTTTTAAACTAAGACCTATTGTTGCAGTTGACAATTTTAACTTCCTTAGCATCTTATATTAGCCATTAGCATCGTTAGCATTATTTCCTAAATACAGCAGTTTTTGTACATTTCCTCAAGAATATCAATCTTAGATTTGCAAAAGGCTGAAGACGATTCTTCTTTAAAATAGGTCATAATCTTAAAATAATAAAACCAAGCAACATTGCAAGATTAGACCAGCCTTCCTATTAGCTGCTAAAGTTTCACTCTTTTAGTAGCAGCTTGGCCTTTCTGTGTGCAGCTAAATTACTGTAACTTTGCAGCTCTGAGGTATCACTGCAAGGTTAATGCTGTGAATTAGATTGTTCTATCGATAAACTCTACAAAAGTAATTAACCTGACTAAAACATTATGGCTTTAGTGAGGATATGTGCTAGCTGAGTACCTCAGTACGTTTCTTCATGTGTCTGTAAAGCATAGACGCATTAAAAACATATTTTAATTCTCAGCGGCGAGGGTTTATGGGATCTCTCTGATCTTGTTTCTGCAGACCAAGCTGATTAAACACCAGCACTAATTTTATTAGAGAGTTACCTGTTCCTGGAAGGGGGTTCAGCGCCTCCCCAGTGCCCATCACCTTCACATCCACCCACACGCAGACTGCAGGGCGTGTGTTTGCATTAGATTTTTTGCGTACCCTGAAAAAAAGTGTGAACGCGTAGGCAGGGTCCCCTGTTGGCTTAAATCAGCAGAGCTGTGCCATTTTTTTCCGTGTGCCGGTCCTCTCGACGGGGTTTTTTTTTTTTCTTGTTGTTGGGGATTTCACTTCAATTTTAGCTTTGCTGGAGGTGCAGCATCTGTGTCTGTGTGATCTTGAATATAAATCAGTCCTCTCTCCGCTGTCCCATTCTCTGTGTTCTGGCTGCTTGGCTGGGACCCCTGGCAGTGATCATAAAAAGATTCAGCATGCAAGGCGACTTCAAAGGTGTAAGTGCGCTCCGTGATGAGTGTATCCGAGGAGGGACGGGGCAGTGGGGAGCGCTGATAAAGTGAAAGTGGGGGTCGTGAGCCAAGTCTCAGGTGAGCTGAAGACTTTACAAATGGGTACCAGCAGTCACATTAATTCTGTCTGCCTTCCCTTTTGTCTCGGCGTGTCTTCAGATGTCTCCGCTGCCCTATTTCATCATCTTTTCATTTTCCTCCATAAGTCAGATTTGATCTTTTCAGTAAAGGGAATGACAGTCTTTTATCTTATCCCGTTGCCACTTTCGGTGTCTTCCTGTGCGCAGAACTCTTCCTGACATCCATTCAGCCCGGTGCTTCACAGCGAAAGCCCAACTCGGCTGCTGCTGCTGCTGGGAGGGAGATGTTCAGCAAATAACAGACAGAACGCGTTTCTTTTGCCGTTTCTCTCCCGCGTCCTGGTTGAAGAATGTCACGGACTCGTTGGCCCGGCCATGCTCTGCTTTGTGGATGCAGGCAGCAGGGAGATGGAGCTCTTATGTGAAACAGCCTTGGGGGGGAAGCAAGGAAAAACTGATTTCCCTTCCTGGGATGAGGAGTCTTGACTCTGCTGGACCCAACATCCACCCATCATCCATCATCTCTTTTATCTTTCTTTCTTCTTCTGTCTCTCAGGCTCAGATTCCTTTCCTCTTGATCTCTGGGAATCTTTGGTTTACAGTACTGTGCAAAACGCTTGAATCGTTCTTTATTTCCGTGTATTTTTCTTACACGGAGCCAAACTTTCATAAAATCTTTTAATTTGCTCCTCCTTAAGGATTTTGAACGTCCTTTATTGGCAGTTTCACTCATTCTTTTGTCCAATACCTAATCACTTTCTGCAATAAAGGCACTAAAATGAATCATTCAGGAGGAGAGAGACTCGTACACAAGTGTATTATTAGCAAATAACTTTTTTTTATGTTGCTAAAACTTGTTATAGATGATTAGCTGATAGACAAGTGCATCTTTGTCATCTCTTTACCGTTTGGCTCTGATGCATCCTGTGGTTAAGAACATAAGATTGATAGGTAGACCTTATTTAGTTTTCCAAACTCCTCGTTTTTAATGTTTAAGCAGAATCAGGTGGAGACAGTAAAGAAAAGCCTGACCACAGTCCACTCATTTCTTGTAAATATTCAGCAAAAAAAAAGAAAAAAAGACTAATATGTCAACAAACCTGAGTCCAGAAAAGTGTGAAATTAAAAAAATGGCAATTATGTCGCCACACAGCAGCGGTTTTGCTCCTTCTTTTCTTAAAGACTTGATTTTCAGACACAGTTTATCTGCTGGGTGAGCAGTTTCACTATAAGATGTATTCAGGTTATTCTCATGTTCTCAACTTTCTTAGAGGAAACATGGGGGATTATGTTTTTATTCTATTTCTTTTTTTCCTTTTCAGTAACCTTACAGGTTCCTGTATAGTTACATTTTATAAATATGCCTACGTCTAATAATAAATTTCTTTTGGTAAATTATTGCAGTATTTGATGCATCTGACACAAAGAGTTTATATATATATATATAATGAGTTTCCATTTAAATACTTTTTGCATATTGTAAAAACAAAAGTTGCCCTTCATGTTATGAAAAGACCCTCTTGATACAAGAGAAAACTGCAGGTTTTTAAGAACATGTCCGCTTCTCAATTAATCGTTAGTCTATCAATAAGATCAATCAACTGTAGATTAACTCACAAATCAATAACTTGCATTCCTAACACTAATGTTTAGCGTGAGGAATGCTTTCAGTCCTCCCTAAACTGATTTACAGCAGACGGACTCAGATGTTGATGAGTATCAGTCTAGCTTATGAGACGCAGACGTGTTTTTGGTTTCAGATTTTATGCATAAAGACCCAGAGATGTGTAGAAGAAGCTCCCTCACAGCGTCACTACTAGCTGCTGTAATAGTATTGCTGCCATAGATGCTGATGCTTAAAGCTGTTTATTAGCCTCATGACAAGCATGAAGCCAGGCCAGGGAGGCTCGTACGATGCTGGATATTGTTTCTCCTAACAGTCGGGCGGTGGAGTGTCTCCGGCTCCTGCAGCATGGTGATGCTCCGCGTCTCTGCTCAAAGAGAGTAGAGGGAATAATGCTGCCAGAGAGGCTTTTTTAATAAATCCTCAGTATGTCCACAGCCCTGTCTCTATGGTAACCGAGGCTTGCATTGTGTGTCTGTGCCCGTGTGTGGTGCTTTGTCTTGTGTGTGTTTTCCTAATTGGCCTGTGCATGAAGGGCTTTTGTTTGAAATGGCTTGGAGAAGGCACTAATTTCACTATTAATTTGTTTTGATCCAAATCGTGTCAAATTACTTATTCATAATGTTCACAGGGGATAGAAAAGTCAATTATATCTAAACAGATATACATCAACGTCTCTTATTTTAGCAACAGGAGTAAATTTTACACCCCTGTTTTTTGTAAATTCAGATTCAACTATTTTCATGAATGAAAATTGCTCGTTTAACAGTAAAATGCTCAAACTTCCTGAACTGGTTTGCGTGTTACGTTTGATTTCACAACTGCAGTTTATTATGAAGCAATCAGAAGCTAAATATCAGCTCCTGTTTGCAGCTGACCTCATAGCAAAAATGTGAAAATTAGATTTATCTGGATAATTCAGTCTGCATGAAGAGAAGTGGGAAAATGGATCACAGCCATGGTCTGAGTTTAGAAAACACTGCAGACTGTCTGCTGAAAAAGATGTGCTTAACATGATCTAGGCTGAACATGAATTATATGTTTTCATGCAGTCGGCATGTGTGAAATATTAGGTTGCAATCTTTAGAAATGTTGCTGTAAGTTTTGGTGTTTTCCCAGATGGTGTTTTTCCTCCTGCTTCAGTCCAAGGTGACAGCACCACAAAATAAAAGCAGTTTACGCTCAAAAACATCCCATAAACAAAGAAACAACAGAAGTAGAGGTGGTCTTTGGTTTTCCTTAAAGGTATATAGCAATGTTATATGCTTAAAAATAGACCACCATTTTATCATGAGAAAATAAGTATATATACACAAAGCTTCCATCCTGATAATGTGTTTATGGTCCTTTTTGTAGATAAATAGCCTCAGCACCGGGCGCGATTAGCAGATATAAACAGCTGTGGCGCCATCTAGTGGCAGTATCGCAGAACTATCATAATGCTGGTTTGCTTAATTAATAAATCAGTATTAAATAAGCCTGACCCTCTGCTATGCCTCGCAGTAAAGCAGCAGCTCGGCGTGATGAAGACCAACCGTTATTAATTAAATAAAACGATCTACAGCAGCTTTAAGAGCCTCATATCAGAACATTTACTCACGTCAGTCAACTCTGCGTCACATCTGAGCCTCGGCAGCTTTAGCGTCCGTTTCAGTGAACACCAACGTTCAGACTGTATTCCCAGCGACATTCCAGTCTTTTCCCTCTTGTAATTATTCTGCAAGGATGCAGTGTGAACGTAGCCTTAGCGGTAAGCAATAATTATCAAAATGATCGGGAAATTTTAGATATATTGCTATTAAATCTATGAACTTTTCAAACAGTGATTTTCTTTAACGAAATGTACAGGTCTCTCTTGTAAATGAGGACTACCTGTATAAATAAAGGTCTAAATAAGGTGACCATATTTTGATTTTCAAAATAAGAAGACATTTGGCCCAGTTGTGTAACATTTTAATTATAATCAGTCTGATTACTTAAAGAAGACTTATAGTTATATACAGTATGCTTTATCTGTGAGGTTTATAAGGATAGTTGAAATCAACACATAAAAAATTACTTAAATGATAGTGGTAATGACTTTTGTATTTTTTCTTTTTAATATAACTTGCAACAATAATAAAAATTTCAAGCCAAACTGAACAAATAAACAAACCAAAATCTGAAATAACATTCTGAGAGAAAAATATCTTGTTTACTTTTGATTTTAATAAAAAAATATAGAGCAGCAGCCTCATAAATATGCTTATTTATCAAATAAGAACTGTGAGTTTTTCGTTTACTCCTACATACTATTTTCTTTTCTTCATCCATATTTTCCTGCAGAGCGGATAATCCTTGGCAGTGTATAGTTGCTCCCAGTCCACTGGCTCTGAATGGGTGAGAAAACCCTCTCAACATTTGCACTGTGTGATTGAAGTGCAAAGACAAACTGCAATCTTCAGTAATTCTGAGTGACATGTCGCGCTTTTGGCCTTTTTGAAACATTTTGTCCACTTCTGGTGCTTCCTAACCCTTTTTTCCTGGTGTAACAACAAACTCGGTTAACTCAAACAGGCTTTTTATCTTTCTGTCCACATATTCACCATACGTGGAAACACACATGCCAGCTTTGACACGCTGCTCTCAGCCACCCATTTGTCCCGTCTGGAACGATATGAGTGAAATTTATTTTGCGGTTTTGTCATTAAAGGTACATTTGAGCTTTGGCGTCTTGTGAACCACGCTGGTCCAGCAGCTCGGGGATGACGTCAAGCGAGAAAAAAGTTGTCCTATTCCACACAGAATGTAAAAAGTGGACATGACCGTGAAAGAGAGGATGTTTAGTCCCCTTAGGTTTAATAATTATTTAAATAAGCATTAAAAAGTAGAACCTGTTTCTTGTGGTGGATGCTTCTGCCACCACCAAGTGTACATTTATTGGTTCCAGATGACACTACACATAAGTTAAGCTCAAGTTATTTCATTTACACACATATATATATATATATATATTTTTTTTTTTTTTTTTTTTTTTTACACATATTTTCTAATGGGTGCAGACTTTAGTTAATATCTGTCTGAATGGTTTACTTACACTTGTTCTTTTATTTGAGGTTCAGTAAACACAAATCAGCTGAAAGTGGAAGCCAGGAACATACCACTACTCCAAAAGACTGGGAGTGGGTGTTGACCATTTGTTGAAGTTGACCTTAGTTATTTTTGTTATTTTTATATTTACTTATTTGTGTTTGATTAAAAATGAGTTTGCTTTATCTGTTTGTTAGTTTTTGTCTTTTATATTTTTGGTTTGTTGTTCCTCTGATATGTTGTACCTCACTCATGTGGAAAGTTTAGGTTATTCCACCTCTGTTTAAGTAGCCTCTGTTCTTTGTCTGGAGATCAGTTGTGTTTGAGTTTTGTAACTGTTAAGTTGACCTCAGCTGAGTTGGGCCCAAATCGCTGTTATTTATTATTTGAGTTATTTTGTATTGAAGTTTGACCCGTTTGTTAACCATTTTAGACATTGTTAGATTGGTGGAAGTTTTTCCAATTTATGGAACACCCTTTGTCCTTGTTTAAGTCTGGTCCCTTACATTTCTCCAGATGAATCTTAATAAATTGAAATATCTCTGTGAAATGAGTAAGACTTTAAGAGGCAATGATTGGGACATCATGGCACGATAAAGAATAATGGAGAGTGTAACGATAACCTTTCTTAACCACTTAAGACCTGAGAATGTTGGTCCAAACGTAGGTTTTTAGACACATGAAAAAAGGCAAAAAAATATGGTTCCTCTTCAAACATATGTTTGATCAGCCGTAAACCTCATTTACAAACCTGTCAGGAGACACAAAAATATATGTTTGAAGAGAAACTGATCATTTTTTAGATATCAAAAACCTATGTTTATACTAAAATGCTCGGGTCTTAATAGGTTGACTCCAGTTAAGCAGTCCATATATTATCATTAAAAGATTCAAACCAAATGTGTTTATATTTCTATAGGTTTGTTAAACGTATTAAAGGGGCGAGGAAAGAGTTTTTAAGTCAGAGCAGCAGAAGTACAGCGAGGAAGAGCAGACATAAAGAAAGCACTCAGGTATAAAAACCTTTTATCGCATTTCAGAAATAATTTAACAGGATACAGAACTCAGAAACAGAGCTTTATTGTGTTGTCTTTTTTTTAGTTTGTTCTGTTAAAGGAAACCTTTCCTGTGGAAACGTTAGACTGCATTGAACCTATCAGCTTCTCATCTATTGTGGTAACGCAGAGAGAGGCTTCAGAAACGGCTCGCCTTCACGATGAGAGATCTGAGAAACACTCAGATGTTTCAGATCACTGAAACTTCTCTGAGCCTTTCTATAAATATCTCAGCGTGATTTCTATCCAAAAATAAACTTACCTAAAAAAAAAAGAGGTTTGAAGCTGAGATCATTTCCCTGCACATCATTTTACTGTTAATATTATTATTTTTTAGATGGTCAAGTCCACCAACAGGGAGATGTTAAATCTGCTTCATTCTTTTGCTTCAGATGTTTAGATTCTTACCTGTGTTCTGTGCACACATTCATAGATGCACAAAACCAAGCCCAGCAGAGACTGGGTGGAGGTTTTCTTTTATAATTCACCTACTCTGCCGGCATTTTCCTCTCCACCGACACATTTCTGGATGAAGAGACTTTAATTAAAATGAACGACACACACTGGCTGAGTATGTGAGAAAACCCTGGAGATGGCCCTCTGAAAGGCATGAAGCTGCAAAGTATCACTTTTGTGGAATAATTAATAAACTGACACTTTAACCGTCATGTAGCTTTTCACATTTTTTCAGCTGCTTTCACATGCATTTTATTTTTAGAAAACACGACAATTTGCATTACTGTGCTGTTATTTATAAGTACAACTGTTGATTAATGCTTGTTGGAGGCTATTAAATAGTGAGCTGCAGAATTTCATCTATTTATTCACAATTAATCTTTGAATCTATGCTTTGACTGGAAACATTTATTCACTCCATGATATCAGGCTGCTCTGCTTGTGCAGAAACAATGTTGTTTGGAGACGCCGTGTAGTGATTTCTCCTTAATTGAGCAACTATGAATTGAACATGCCTTTTGATTTAGTTTCTAACACGAGTAAGAGCGAGATCAAACATTCATGCTGTTTGATGTGCGTGGCTGCATGCCGTGCTGAGGCTTGATTTATCTCTGCTATGGTCTTCATTCAGAGAGACAGTTTTTGGGAATCTTTGCACATTTTTTGGGGTTTCTGAGGATTTTTAAAAAGTAAAACAGTGTCAACAGATTTACACCACATGGTGCACCAAAAATGCAAAGCCGTGATGAGTTTCAGAGTTTTATACCGTCTTTCTGCAAGCCAGATGTAAAGCATGCTCAGATGCTTCCTTTTTTTGTCTGCAACATTTTATTTTTAGGCCGTAGGGGACAAATATATCAATTTTCCTCTCCAGCATATGCATGACACAAAAGTTAGACACTTATATACGCTGCTCAAAAAAAAAAAAAAAGTTAAAGAAACTCTTTTTAATCAAAGCATAAAATCAAGCTGGCTAAACTTTGGGAATATTGAAACGGTCAGGTCAGCAGTAGAGGGGGTTGTTGTCAGTGTCGGCTGCTCTGGTGTTAATTAAATTAACAACAGGGGAACTAAAGGGGCGACCCCCAACAAATTAATGTCTATTTGCAGGTGGAGGCCACAGACTTTTTATCCCAATCTTTTTTGTAATGCTTTTCAGCACCTTTGCATTTGCTCAGGGTCACTATGTCACTACTGGTGCCGTGAGGTGATGGCTGGACCCTAGATGACGTACAGGCAGTCCAACTCCACCAGAATGGCTGATCAATGCCTGCCGTTGTCAGGTTTGCTGTGTCTCCCAGCGGCGTCTCAAGAGCATGGAGGAGATTGCAGGAGGCCGGCAGTTACTTCAGGGGAGCTGGACAGGGCCGCCAGAGGTCCTTAAGCCATCAGCAGGATCGGTATCTGCTCCTCCATGCAAGGCGTAACTGGATGAGTCCTGCCAGAGCTCTACAAAGTGACCGCCAACGGGCCACAGGCATGAATGTCTCTGACCAGACCTTTGGAAACGGACTTCATGGGGGTGGCCTGATGGCCCGACGTCCTCCAGTAGGTCCGGTGCTCACTTCCCAGCACCGTGGAGCTAGACTGGCAGTTGCCAGGGTTGGCACTGGCAGCCTGTTCTTTTCACAGCTTCACTCTGAGCTCATGTCACAGACATGAAAAGGTCTGGAGCAGCCGTGGTGAATGTTAAGCTGCCTGGATGATTGGTTTGGTGGTGGGTCAGTGTTCATATGGGGGGGGGGGGGGGGGGGCGTCCTTCATATCCAAGGAGGGTACACAGACCTGTGCAGGATAAACGATGACACCCTGACTGCCAGTAGGTATCAGGATAAACCCTGAGACTCGTTGTACGGTATTATCATTTACTGTCTTATTTAAAAGGCATCAAAAAAGTATGAATAATCCTTGATTTTTTTAAATTTATTCTTTAATTGTAGTTGCAGACTTTAGTGCATATTAGTTCAGGTTGGCTGCACAGTATTGCAACAGCCTTTCCAGGACTGTTGCCTTGCAGCAAAAAGGTCCTGGGTTTGAATCCCCCACCTGGGTCTTTCTGCATGGAGTTTGAATGTTCTCCCTGTGCATGCCCGGGTTCTCTCCGGGTACTCCGACTTCCTCCTACAGTCCAAACACCTGACTGTCAGGTTAATTGGTCTCTCTAAATTGCCCTGCGGTGTGAGCGTGTGCATGATAGTTTGTCCTTCTTGTCTCCGTGTTGCCCTGCGATGGACAGGAGACATGCCCAGGGTGGACCCCAGACTCTCGCCCAATGACCGCCGGAAATAGAATTTTGACATTGTTTCATTACCCAGCCCTCCTTTTAACTTCTTCACGTCTTTGTCCTTGACCTGTCTGCCGTGTTTCTTTCGTCGTCCTGATGATGTTTGATCAGTAATGTTCTCTAAGAAACATCTGAGACGTTCTTGAAAAAGCTGGATCCATACTGAAAATAAAATACACACAGATGACCTCTAAAGGCAGTTGGATGCACTGGATTTTATTTAGGAATATCAGCATAATAAGGGACTTAATACAAACCCATATCACTAAGTTTTACATAAAAAATGTCTTCTGGTTTATTCTGGTTATAATGCAACCAGTTGTGGGAATGGTAAAAGGATAAAAAAAAAAGCTTTTGCCAGACACAATAGTGATTTGTCACCTTTGGTCTGAAGCATAGACTTATAATGACATGAAGCTGAACTGTTCTCTGTGGATTTTTCAAGTTTTGGGGCTTCTGGAGTTCACATTATATCTGTAAGTAAAATACTAAAACATGAAAAGACTTTCATCAATTTAAGTGTGCCACAGAAATGTTTCAAAGATTAATAATGAATGTCATTTTAAACATTAAACTTAAATATAGATGGAAAATTTAACAACTGTCAAATTACTTAACAGGATTTCTCTGTGGACAAAAATTATCATGGCAGCACTCTGCTTAGGGTCAGACATGTAATCTTTTCCTTAAAAGATGCAATCCCAAGGGATTAATTCACATTTAATGTTCCCATTATGCAAAAAACAGATAAAGTAGAAAAAATACCAAATCTTACCCCGTTAGCGATCCATAATTTATAGACAAGCGGTAAATCCCAACCAGCAACCCAGCAAAAGGAGAACATGTACAAACCTTCCTTTAAAGTAAATACATTCACATTTGACTTTGAAAAAGACAAACCCATCACATGACATGCAGAGCTCCAGTCCTGTAAACAATAATTTCTGTCACAACAGTCCGAGCGGGGAGATGTATATCTTTTGAATGTGTTATTTTGTTACTGGTCTCTGAATGGAGGTTTTTGACAGATGGGGGCATCAACCTGCCAGACAAGGATGAGGGAATTCAGATGGATGTTTTTTGCCCTAACCCATATATGGTCAAGTCTTCTTACGCGTTTAGCATTGTTTTTTTCAGTTTAAATGCCAAAGCAGATCTGAGAGGCGGAGCCTAAGCTGAACCAGGCTCTCAGGCCAGAAAGCAGCTTTAACATTGTGACTCATGTTGTAATCAAACAAGAGGACTCTGCACTGTGTATATATAAGGGGACAGCTGCTGAGCTCGGAGGTTTCTGCACACAGCATCTTTTTTTTGCTGTGTGCCTGGGTGTGTGAATATGTGTGTGAGGATAAATGACGATACGAGGAGGAAAGGGAATCATTAGTGAGCGAACGTCTTCCAGTGCAGAAGCCAGCAGCTCCGCCCAAGGTGACTCGTCTCGGCACCGCTGCTGTCAGGACCCAGGTGATTTATAACTTCTTCATGGAAAAGAGTTGGATGCTCCGGGCTCGGAGGCCCTGCCAGCTTGAGCCGCTGGCTGCAGGAGCATTTATGGAAGCACCTCCGACAACTTCTCTGCTCCCCAGAGAGCCGTGCTGTCACCAGGCCTCATGCTATTTGAGTCTAATCGCTGCATTATGAGGCTGTAAGTGCTGTCGTCACCGTGCCCCCTTCTCCATAAAAGCTCCATCAGCGCAGATGTGCTGTGCCTTTGTGCTGCCGCCCTCCTGTCTGCATGGCCGTTGCCATTTTTATTTCACTTAAGCCAATTCCAAATGTGTCGAACATATTTTAGCGGCTTATTTAGTAATATCTCCTGTTCAGAAAACAAGTGTAAAGCAGTACTTTTCTACACAGCCTCTTTTAGGGAGAGGGCTTTACTGAAATCAGGGACATTTCCGGGGACAGCTTTTGCTGGGGACAGGTCATCCAAAACGGGGACGTCTGGTCACCCTGTCTCAAGAGAGACTAACAGTCTTTCTTTAAGATTAAGGTTACGATATTGATTGATTTAAAGGACTAAATCAATAAATAAAAAGGGTAGGATACATATTTTTTAATGTGGATGATATTGTCGTTCCTTTGTTTTTTTTTTGTTTGAGTCAAAACTTACACATCTATCAAATAATCTGAGGCACATTTCTGTCTTGTATATGTTGGTAAAAGTACCCAGGGGGAAACAAATGTAACTGGGATAAGTATAGACCAGGAAAATCCTAGTTTGGTACATAATGCTACAAATTGTAATTGTCTGATTTCGTATATCAAATAAATAAAACTCTGTTTATATGTACAGTTCAGCATGAAACACTTAAACAGTGTATCATGATGGAGTAAAGAAGGTTTAGTGCAATATGCTGGTGAAGATTCTCAGTCATCCAGGTCATGGTCATTCCAAAAAAGTAAAAGTTGCTTTGTTTTTTACTTTTTTTGGAAGGTTTAGTGCAACAAGAGGTATTTACCTGGTCCTGCCGCTGCCCACCCACTGGTCACCTTATTTTGAGACTCACAGTTTGACAAGAGAAACCTGTTACATACATTAATACCAATAACATAAAACTGGAATAATATTAATAGAACAACAATAATAAAACATAAAATGATAATAATTCAATCAACTAAGTACTTCTGAAGCAGTTTTTTCAATAGATTTTCAATATGGGGTTTGAAAGTGAGATTATCATCTATGGTAATGCCAAGATATTTATAGGATTTTAAAAAATGAATGGGCACACCCTGAGTAGTAGTGATAGTAGAGACGTAAGGGCACCGTCTTCTTTTCCGAAAATACCCTTAGTCTTACTTGGATTCAGTAGTAATCCAAGTTGTAATAGTTGAGACTAAAAGCCGTTAAAAGTGGACTGCGAGGACTCAGAAAGAGGCACCACTGATTTTGCATAGCAATAAATCACTGAATCATCAGCATAAAGCAGCACAGCTGCACTTGTAGCACCATGGCCGAGATTGTTAATATAGATAGTAAAAAGTATCGGTCCTAAGACTGACCCATGTGGAACCCCTCTAGAAATATTCATGTAACTCGATCTTTGACCACTATATTGTACACACTGTTTTTAGCCAGTTAGGTAATTTAGAAACCAAGCCATAGCCTGTTCAGTAAACTTTACGTCCAAAAGCCTTTGACACAATATCCCATAATGAACCATGTCAAAGGCTTTGGACAGATCTATGAAGAGGGCAGCACAGCAGTCCTTGGTATCAAGAGCTTTGACAATATCATTTAGGACCATCAGGGAGGCAGTAATTGCACCATGTAGAATCCGGTTAGCTTAGCAGTTAGCTTTGGTGTTAGAGGTGTTACAACACCACCTAACTACACTCAAACTGTGGAGTTAATGATGCATCTTGTTATTTTCTTAAGTTTTCTGAATGTAGAGAAACATTTCTGAATGTTTCAAATTATGCATGCTCTGGAAGAAGATGGGGAAACCCTCAAGATTCTTTGCAGGGCAGCTCAGTCTTAGGAAAACATGCAGAACACAACAATATTGGTAATTTTTCCAAAAACGATACGACTTAACATAAATAGGAAATAAAACAGTGCGATTTCTGAATGAATTAACCACCTAACCCTAGTAGTAGACAACACAACAATTTCAGTAAGTACTAAATACAGAGAAGAAATATGGACAGGGCAGCATCAGTAGTAGTGGAGTAGGTGAGGCAGTTTCATTATGAAGGACGGGGGGTTTAATGTTGCTGCTCATGCAAGCTATCCAAAAATATATTACACAGAGCTGGCAGTTCACTGAGCTTTAGCCAGACTGAGGTGCAGATTGCATGACAACTGCATTAAGCGAGTATCTGTACCAGTTTTATTAAGACCTAGACTTACAAATTCTGACAAAATATATTTGACTCCAGCTTTTCTTTGTATGTATTTATAGTTCTCGTCATTGCATTTTATCGTAACCAATTTTTTTCATCAGAAAATCCTGAGGCTGATAACCAGCTGCATTTTTACGAGTCCATCCTTCGTCATTACGTCTCAGTTTACTCACTTCATCTTGTGCTGATTGCTGTTTCTCCTCGTAAAACCTCATTGTCTGAGAAATGCTTCTTGTCACATTTGTGTGTCGCTCAGGGAGATGTTCAGAGCTGAGAAATCATTTTATTTAAAACTGGGTTTGACTTCTGCAGGGGTTGCAGCACACTGAATATCAAAGGCTAAGAGCCCACAGGCTTAAAAAGTGCTCGTCACTAGCTCTGGATGCTTCATCTGCTAAAATAAATTAAAAAAAAAACAGCAGCTTCTTCAGAGGCTGTTACAGTTTCCCTGAGAATTTCAGTCATCAAAATCCGCTGCTTCACTGTTAAGGCACTCAACTCCTTCTAAACGGTCATTAGCTTGATTGAATAGCCAGCGTTTAGTTTTAGAAC
This sequence comes from Fundulus heteroclitus, assembly GCF_011125445.2. Lineage (NCBI taxonomy): Eukaryota > Metazoa > Chordata > Actinopteri > Cyprinodontiformes > Fundulidae > Fundulus > Fundulus heteroclitus. Next base: position 6,039,316 of record NC_046364.1, read on the forward strand.
AACTTCAACATCCAAAAAGATTATTTTGCAAATGACATCTCTAGCAGTCTTGCCGAACATCCGTCTGACACAAGCTATTTACTTATTTCCAAATACTTTGACAAATAGACGTTAGTGTGCTTGAAATGTGGAGATATAAAGTGAACTTTATAGAGTGGGTTCAAGGAAGGCTTGAGGGGAATCAGCGGAAATACCAAGTTAAATCCGCTGTCATTGCCCATTCAGTGTGATCTCTGAACACGACGCTCCAGCATGTCTGTTTGGATGAACATTTCAGCTGCGACCGAGCTCCCCGCGTCACTGCCGAGCATCCCACACCTGCCTCAGTCGCTGCCTTCTCACTCGGCTGCTCATTTGTTCATTTCTCACCTCCCGTCTCTGCCGATCTTCAGTTTGCAGAGACTCGGGAATATCAAACACACAACGACGTCCGAGTAGTGGTGGTTATAGAAGACGGGTCTCATGTAAAGGGAGAATAAATATAGACGGGTTACATCATCTCTTTCTTTTCTTCAGAGGTACTTTAAAGGGTATTAGAAGGAAGTTAAAGTGTATGCGGCCCTTTTCCCTACAGAACTGCTTGGATTGCAGAAATCCTAAAGATGACAAAGCACATTTTTTGGCACCGTGTAACTCTGCTTGACCTTAGTGTTTGACTTATTGTTGCACCTGTGGAGTTGACCCCTTCTTGCTCTCCTGTTTGGCTTATTTCACTGCTGACACATAACTGTAGATGTGCTTTGTGATTGCTTTAGGCCCCAGGGGGCCAGTTGTGCACAGAATGTCACTCTGACACTAACGCTGCATTAGGTCCAAGGTCGTGTAGCTGCCCTGATGTGCACTCGATGACCCAGGAGTCCGGTTTGCTCTATAGATGTCATATACTTGAAGAATGATGCAACAGAAAATGGTGCAGCAGGGGTTGCGAAGCTGGGATCAATTTATGTTTGTTGCATTACAAAGTATAAGATGAGGAATAAATGTTAATATTAATTTCTTGGTTTAGTCAAAAGTTTGCAAACTAAATATTTCATATTTAGTTTACAAAAATCTGATTGGGTAAGGCGTGTTAGGTCACTTCCTGTTCATCCTTAGTCTTTACGTCTCAGTTTACTCACTTCATCTTGTGCTGATTGCTGTTTCTCCTCGTAAAACCTCATTGTCTGAGAAATGCTTCTTGTCACATTTGTGTGTCGCCCAGGGAGATGTTCAGAGCTGAGAAATCATTTCATTTAAAACTGGGTTTGACTTCTGCAGGGGTTGCAGCACACTGAATATCAAAGGCTAAGAGCCCACAGGCTTAAAAAGTGCTCGTCACTAGCTCTGGATGCTTCATCTGCAAATAAAAAAAACAAAAAAACCCCAAAAAAAACCCAGAAGCTTCTTCAGAGGCTGTTACAGTTCCCCTGATAATTTCAGTCATCAAAATCCGCTGGTTCAGTTAATATTTCATATTTAGTTTACAAAAATTTTATTGGGTAAGGCGTGGATTGTGATTTGGTGTTCCAGACTCTGGATTTTACGTTAAACCTCTTTGCTGTGACATTTATCTGTTTCTAACACATAAGCACATTTAAAACATTCTCTGTTGCTGCACTTCACGTTTGAGAACTCCTCGTGTTTCACGCGGTTTGCTTTTCTAGGCGTGGTAAGAGGTTACTAGCCTAGCTTTAGCCTAGCCTAGCTTTAGCCTCACAATGGCTTCCTCACCTATACTTTCAACAGTTTCTCTGTCTCTAAGTCTCCCCTCTCTGCTGCTCTCTGTGTCTGATGTTTACTTATTTCACTGCCTCCTTTAGTGATAATGGTACATGGTAATAAATGCACCATTATCTCTCGCCTCCAAAGCTGTTGTAACTTTGGAGGCGAGGGTGTCAGAACTGGAGACTGGCAGCTGTTGAAAAACCAGCTGATAGCTTCCCCTTAGCTAGCGCGGAGCCACAGAGATTAGTGTCATGTACCGGTCCTCTAGAAGCACCCGAGCAGTCGGGTAACCATGCTGGTTGGGTGACAATATGCAGGTAGATCATTTGCTATTACCATATAACATAGAAAGTACTCCTGGATCAATGTGTGCTTTCTGAGCTTTCTGTGTCTCTGCTCTGTCTTCTCTAAGCTCCAGTGGGTCGAGGCAGATGAGCGTTCACACTGAGCCTGGTTCTGGTTCTGCTGGAGGTTCTCCTCCCTGTTAAAGGGGAGTTTTCCTCTCCACTGTCGCTTCATGCATGCTCAGTATGAGGGATTGCTGCAAAGCCATCAACAATGCAGACGACTGTCCACTGTGGCTCTACGCTCTTTCAGGAGGAGTGAATGCTGCTTGGAGAGACTTGATGCAACCTGCTGGGTTTCCTTAGAGAGGAAACTTTCTCACCAACCTGGAGGATCTGATGGAATTTGACTTTGTAAAGTACCTTGAGATGACATGTGTTGTGAATTGGGGCTATATAAATAACATTGAATTTAATTCCACAACAGGACAGTAGTGGTTAAATGCTTAAAAGATTTTATATCTGTATCTAACAAATAACTCTCACCACAAGGTTTCATTCTGAATTTTTTTTTTCAGTTTTGATCAAATGTTTGGGGTATTTTATTTGTGTTAAAGATCTATGAAACATTTATTGGGAGCATTCTTATCATGCACATTCAACATCTGCAAAGAGTCAATATTTTCTGTTCTGAACTTTTCTTGATTTGCAATCTGAAATTCTGTCTGAAATGCTAGATATGAAATTCTGGGCCAAATCCCTAGTGATAATCAGTGGAGATGCTGAACAGGGCTGCATAGCTAGGGGGCGCTACAAGCACAGAAAAAGTCACCTCTCAGTTTGTCGTCTAGTTTTCTAATGCTTATTTGCACGTCCAGTGAGTTACACAGAAGATGGCATCTGATTCAAAGATTCAAAATCTACACCAAATTATTTCTATTCCAGTTTTTGAATTGATCTTGACTTTGTTTGATTACCTCTTGTTAAAAAGCTAAACTACTGAAACTGATTTGTCATTTATTAGTTAGCTCTTTACATTTTCTGGTCCTTTGAAGTTTTCTCTAATGCAAAATTATGCAAAGTTATGCAAACATTTTCCTTACAGCGTTAACTAAGAACTTTCCAAGCAAGTAATTAATATTTAGTTTCCAGTATCACAGTTTTTTGTGAAATACGTTATTAGTAGTCAATGTTCAGCTGAGGGTTACTTTGCAACTGTATAGAAATGATCATTTGAAAACATTTTTTCCCCCTAAAGCATTTCCTTGAATCCCTTTTTGATTCCCCCATAAGAATAAAAATAAAAAGTTGTTTTGTTGTCAACATAAGAGAACCTCTCTAGGGAGTGTGTTTTAAAAAAAGCAATAAGCTCGAAGCGATGAAGACGGAGATGAAAAAAGAGCATTCTGCCACTTTGAGATGATGATAGTTATCATTTGGCTGTTTCCAAGCAGAGCGGGGCCACATTACCGAGTCACTTCCCCCTGCCTATATTTGTCTGTCCAGTTACACTCCTCCCTTTCTGACTCGGATGATGGATGATGATGATGGTGAGGGCTATGTAGGTGATGATGGATGGGGGATGATGATGGCTGTGATAATGGCCGCGACTGACTTTTTTTTCTTAAGTTTGGGGCGGCGATGTCGTCTGGTGCCGAGAATCCGAATGTTGTCCACACACCCATACATCACAGCTCTTATTTATGCCGCCGTAGCCCCTACAGGTGTACCGCCACCTCTGCCAGAGTGACCTTAACTCGTCCTCATTATGTCCACATCATTATACACATGTTCCTGCACATTCGTGGACTCCACACTTGTATAAATAGTAAACTAGGCCAGAGCATCTCAGAGGTTTTGGCTGTGAGGAAAAAAAGAAAACTTTGGCGCCTGGAGTTTAGCGTTTCTGCCCTCGTTTTCCTCCATCTCTGCCTCTGTCGAAGAAATCTGCTTCTCCGCCGGCTGTTATCTGGCCAGGCGGGGGTCATCCATCTGGGGTCGCAGACTCGCAGCGTGAAGACCACCCCATTTATTAGCTGCCTGTGTTGTTATGGAACAGAAAGGCCACTGAATCAATTGAGCATTAAAAGTCGTCTGGCTGTCAGCAGGACGGGAGTAAAGAGGACGGAGAGGCAGAGAGGCCTGGCCCGTCAGCCGGAGAAATTGGATTCCATCTGAATGAATTGTCAGACTGTTTAGGGATAATGGGAATGTATACAATGTGGCGTCGGTGCTTGTGAAATTAATCACGAGAAGTATCCAGATGGAATTGATAGCAAAAGCAGGGAGGTGCCACCTTGGTGCGTCTTTTCAGGAGGCGAAGCAGAACCTCCGCTGTGAGTTTAAGCCACGGTTTGGTCAAAACGTGATTTAGGATCTAGCAGCGTTTTTGCATTAATCTTTCATGGCGTGTTGTGGTGCATCCCAGCCGTATGGAGGCATGATGGGGGTGAAATGGAGAAGGATTTGCAGCAGGAATTTGGTGTAATCCCATTTAGGATGGAGGAGATGCTTGAAGGGAACTCCTTACTGGCACAAAGAGGGAGACAGGCACAGTCGGGAGGGGATAAGGAAACAAGTGAACACTGGGTGGGAGGGAGAGAGATGTGAAGGAATGGGTTAAACTGGTTGAGAGAATGAAGTTTTGTTTTTGATCTTAACGTGACCCGAGGGGCTCAGATAGCTGCTTTTAAAGAGATTGTGAATTTGCTCACGCTTTCATGCAGATGTTTGACATGTGTGGTCCTCAGTCCTGCTGGTTCTTTTGTTACCCTCGTCTCTTCCTGTTCGCCTGCTCTAATATTCATGAAGGCCGGAGCATGGGACAACCAAGCGCTGGGATTGGCTGCAGGAAAAACAGAGAAGATTGGCTACAGTAAAAGCATGGATGAAGGTGTTTAGCAGGACTGACTCTGGGAAGTCAAGTGAAAAAGAGAGAGCAGATTAGAAAGTGTGGCTTGATGAATGGGAGGAGGTTTTAGTTCTGTGAACACACTGATCTCAGACCAGCAGGCCATTCATCACATCGGCTTTAAGGTGAGAGCTGCACTGAGCTGCCATCACTTTATCTCCGGAGGTAAACCTCTGAGAGTAGAAGCAAACAAAGATGTAACAATTATTCTGAAACGGATGATCAGAATGATGGAGAAAATATTGTTGCCAATCCTGGTTTTTAAAGCTGAAATAAAAAAAGATGAGCTGGGTTAGAAGATCATGATATACAGTAGATGACTGCAACATCATAATAACTTTCTGCGGTCACTTATTTGAGTTTTGTCTCTTGTATGAGCTGCTGGGAATTGTTGTACATCGCTCAGATTTTTCTTTCATGGTTGCATTTAAGTTGTCGTAATAAATACATTTATTTAGATCTTTTAAAATAATACATTTCATCCTTTTGCTTGATTTATTTCAAAGATTAACGTTTTAATTTGACCTTCCCTGCAGCTTGGTAAGCCAGAGATTCATCAGCTTGCTCTCTGATGAACCTCTTGACCGGATGAAGCTAATTTTAGATCTAAATGTTGCTGGTAGATAAATAATTCTAATAGGCTGCATTCTTCTGCAGCCTTTTGTTAAATGTAAATGTTGGTAAAATGTAGTCTGAAAACAGATCTGATCGAGTGTGAGGGGAATTTGCTCTTATGTAAGTAAATGAAGTACGGCTGCACAGAATATTGCAAAATTATTGTTGCTTCTATATTACAGGGAGCAATATCAATATTGCAAAGAAGTTCATTGAATGCATTTAGCACCATGTAGTCAGGCTCTCTGGTAACATCATAAATAAACTTAATTGTGTCTTCTTTTAAACCAAAACAGCAAAGCGATGTTAAGATGTGTAGATTACTCCGGGTTTACGATGAACCCTGGGCAGAACGTGATAAGAAAGCTTTAATCTTCTCTGAACTGTGGGCCGGCTGATAACATCAAGGACAATGGCCTCTGGAGAGTGTTCACGGAGAAAAACACTTTCGCCCATACACACACGCATAACTGATACTCATAAAAACTGATGAATTACACTCACGCGACAGGTCTCAAATGTTTACCTTCTGCATACATGTTGTCTTGTGTTTATTTGTGCTTTTGTGCTATGAGGGTTTTTTTGTGTCGGTTGTTTGTCTCTTTATAGGTGAGAGCATAAATAGGCAAACATCTGTCTCTTTTTTTTCTCTCCCCTCTTTCCCCCATGTTGTTGCTCTTTCTTCGAGAGTTTTCAAGGCAGCGCCTAGGGACCCCGTGTAAAGCGGGGTCTGGGGCAGTTTGGGGAACGCACCTCACGGCTAGCGCTCATGTAGCAGCGGCCGACTGTGTGTGTTCCTGGCAACGCAAGGCCTCAGTCAATCGTTCCCCCAAAATGTTTGTTAAGTGTATGTGATGGACGGTTGTACTGGAACTGAAATTTCGATTGTAATGCAAATTGCAGTTGACTAATAAAATTGATTGATTGATTGATTGATTGATTGATTGATAATCTGTGAAGAATGATAGGCTACTGATTGTGTCATTGTGTACGTTGAACGTAGATATCTGATTTTAACTGTAATAGGATTATAAGCCATGTCACACAGCTTTGTTAACTCTGAGATTTCCAAACGACAGCCATGCTTGTCAAATCCTGCGTGTTCAGTGACGGAGCGGAAAGAAAGCAGCTTTGCTCTCATTTGCTGAAAGTCTCCGTCTCTCACAGCCTGAATGAAGTGCAGACCTTCCTGTGCTCAGTTCATTTTAAACATCTTACTGATACTAAAAATGTAACTTGGAGTCGTTTTCTCTGTTACAGCGCTCACACTGATGAGGTGCATTTACTGACCATAACTTTTTATTTTATTTTTTAGCTTCAGAATAATCAGAATCGATCAAGCTTACGTCTGCTTCTGGTTGCCAGACAGTTAATAATTAATTAATTCTGAAATCTTTAATGAAATATTATAAAGTAAGTAAGAATAGAGACCCAGTGCATTGAGTTCATTTCTGCATTTAAACAAAACACATTTTCCACTTTAATATAAGCAACCCCTGCAGAGTCCCCATATTTACTGATGATTAAAGATACAGGGAGAGTTGATGGCCGCTGCATTAAAACCACTGAGAAGCAAAAGATGAAATGAGAGGAGAGAGACTTGCTCTGTGCAGCTGGAGGCTTTCTCCCAGTGGAAATGGGATTTGTAAGTGGACATAGTAAATGACATGATTAAATATTTCATGAATACAAAGACCCCAGAGAATCTGGTGGTGTGGATTCAGTATGTTTATTTACTGTTATAGTTCTCATGACTGCAGACGATTTCTGCACGTTTTTATATGAAATAATCGGGTTAAGCCCTTAAGCAACCAATTGAAGGAAACCGCGTGTTGTCTGATGTTGTTTGGTGTTTTACTGAATGCTTCCATCTTCAAAATCTTCAAGATTTTGCTCAAATTCACGACTTCTTTGTTTTTACTCATCGAGTCGGGAAAGATCCTATATATTTAATTTATTTAAAAACGGGCAAAAGGAATGTGATCTGTTTTTGCTAATTCAATATGTTTACAGCATGTAGTCAGACACAGATTTATGGTTTAATTTGGGTAAATGAACTAAATGGATGCCTGAGATTTTCTGGAGCCAGAGGGGGAAGCTCTGGTGACGCTCTGGATGTGGATTCATGTAAAACTGATGTTTGTGTGCGTGCTCCAGCTGTGTGTGTGTGTTCACCTCCGGTATGGAGCCGTCAGCGAGAAGTCAGAGACAGCAGACAGATGGAAGGGAGGGCGACGGCTGCAGAGAGCATGTCGACAGCACCAGCCAGCAGATCCCCATTAGATGCTCAGGTGCTCGAGCAGGGGTGGGTGGGGGGGTGGGGTGGGGGGGTAGTGATGTCACACGGTGGAGCGGAAATCTAATCCTAGCAACCGACACGGCAGAAAAAAAAAGCCAAACCAGACTACAGTGCTGAATGTTCAGAAAACAAACCGTCTCTGAGTTCAGATGTCTGAGGTTTCAGCACACAGAAATAGAATCTATGTCAATTCAATTCAATTCAATTTTATTTATATAGCGCCAAATCATGAAACATGTCATCTCAAGGCACTTTACAAAATCAAGTTCAATCATATTATACAGATTGGGTCAGATTATACAGATTGGTCAAAAATGTCCTATATAAGGAAACCAGTTGATTGCATCAAAGTCCCGACAAGCAGCATTCACTCCTGGAGAAGCGTAGAGCCACAGGGAGAGTCATCTGCATTGTTGATGGCTTTGCTGCAATCCCTCATACTGAGCAAGCATGAAGCGACAGTGGGAAGAAAAACTCCCCATTAACGGGAAGGAAAACCTCCAGCAGAACCGGGCTCAGTATGAACGGTCATCTGCCTCGACCGACTGGGGTTACAGAAGACAGAGCAGAGACACAACAAGAGAGACAAAAAAGCACAGAAGCACACATTGATCTAGTAATCTGTTCTACATTAGATGGTAGTAGCGGGTGAGCCGTCTTCTCTGGATGTATGTGCGTTTTTTAAAATAGCTTTCTGGTTTCCTTTTCCACACATTAGGAAATGTGTTCATGCCAGGTCTCACAGAACTAAGATGCATTCAACTGTGCGAACATTTACCTGCTGCGCTGCCATCTCATCTACACAGCATCAGTTGTTCTAGTACAAAACAAGCAAACTTCTCCCTTTCTACATCTACAGTTTACCTAGAGACTGCTTTAGGTGACCAGGTGACAAGAAACTAATGCAAACACGTCATGCAAAACTTCGAAAATGTATTTTTAATACACCGAGAAATGGACCGAGAAATGATTACAGCAACCTCATAGTTTTATAGCGTTGATGTACACGTGTCACAAATCGTAATACATGTTAACCTCTTTGTTGATTAATGGGCTGATTATTTTACATAAAATATCTGTAATATGCTATAAAGCTACAGTATGTGATGTATAGATTTATTAAAATGTTGTAATATAGCTTAAAAATGAGCTAAATTATTAGTTTGCACCAGAAATATACTTTAAAACACAATGATACATATGCTTGCACTTGAGGCAAGAGAAACAAAGTGTGAGTTAAAGACACAAGAAATGCTAAATAAGAGGAAGAGAAGCAGATGAAGAGCAGAAACAAATGAAGTCGAGGGCAAATCAATGAGACTTGATAGTGGTGATTAAAGAATAAGATAAAAAAAAACAACCGATAGCAGAAGAAAATAGGAAGTTTAATGAGTCAGACATAAAAAGTAAACTATAAAATCTTAAGTTGCCCAGTGACAATTTAGCAGCAATTCCCCTCCAGTGGTGGCCCTTGTTTCTAAGATGTGATAAAGGTGAGTTATCTGTGAGCTTGTGCTTCGTGTTTTTCCTCCTCCTCCCAGAGGCGGAGGGAGAACCGTAATGATTTCATTAAAGTGAAACTCGTGTATCTTTCTTATTCCCGGAGGAAAGGCAGCAGTGAGGTTAACCTGCAGAGCTGTGATGCTAACAGTCTGAGCAGTGACCCATACACCTTTCTCTACAGTCAGACAGATCATCCACTAACTATTAATAACTCTGCCAGAGACACTTTCCAAAATTTAGGAATTAAAAAAAATGGTTTTTTTGGATTTAAAGATATTGCAGCAAAGGAGCAAATAATGATTGCAGCAAAGGAGCAAATATTTTATGCACAACCTAAAGGAAAGTTGATGCAAATGTAGATCCTTCTTTTTTATCATATTGAAAACGTGAGAGTTTAAATCTCTGTTAGCCAGCTGCTGTGGGTGTTGGTCGTCTCCACAATTTTGATCATTTCATTAGGTTTTAAATGATACATTCACAACATTATGCGAAAATCTTCCAGCAGAACTTTGTTTCCTGGACAAAATAACTCTTATCTGTCAGCACCGCTAGTGCATGGAGCTCCATTCTGACATGTTGCTGCTACTGAAAACATTTTTCCAAGTTCAACAATCTGAACCTTTCTGTCAATACGCGTCTCTTTAAGGGTCCTCCTCGTCCACTTATTGAAGCTCGAAAAGGTTTTCACCTGTTTATATATTTAAACAGTAAAATTACGTTATATTTCTATTGAGCACTGATTGATTTTTCCTGACTGAAGACAAAGGGACAGGCAGCGCCCGTAGGTGGCGTCCTGGATGGTGATCCGTCCCCCGACTCGGGACAGCAGGCCCTCATACCGGGTCCTGGACAAACGGAAGTACCGCTGGAAGCGACCGACATCCAGGTGAACCGGGTGTGTGGACCCAGACACCGCTGTCTGGTCTTCCACAGTCTGCGTGAATTGTTTGTGTGTGTGAGAGAGAGAGAGAGAGAGAGGGGAATGTCAAGCGGCTCATGGCAGGCTATTAACTAGCAGGTGAAAGCAGTGGTGATGTTTTTATGAAGATTAGCGAAATGTTGTGTGGATCCTGGACACAAAAACTGGGCTTTTCTGTCCAAATGCCACACTTCCTACTTTCTCACTCTGTCATGCAATGAAGTCCTTCCATGGATGTCTTCCCCTGTTTCTGAAGACATCACAAAAAAGAATTGCAGTTTTTTTTCTCCATGCAAGTCAGGTGAAGACGTTGCAGTCCAGCGTTGGTCTCCAAGCACGAAGCACTGCATTCATCAACAGGGACAACTGAGCCCGGTTGCCCCTCTGTTGATCCCGCAGTCCCTCCTTTACAGTAAGACATCATCATATGGGATCAAACGGATCTTTACCGTAATCACAAACTGGGGGGGGGGGAAACTCCATCGATGAGCACCGAGCCAAATAACATAGTTGTTTTAACTGGAGCAAAAATAACGCGAAGAGGTGATGGACAAACGTAGATCCAATCCAGAGGCACTGAGGGAGATTAAAAGCAGCCAAGAGATCAACTTTAAAAGCCCCCCAGGAAACGTGAAAGCACTTCCTCAACGCCTTTTTTAAAAGATGATTTGAGACTTTTGATAGCAGCCTGTTCTATCAAGCCAGGCTTTTAATTTAAAAAGAACGTTTGTAGCTGCCAATCAACGTGATCAGCCACCACCAGAGTCAGCACCTCAGCCACGGGCGCCATAATGTCACGTGTAAACACAGATAAAAGCACCGCCGCCCACTCAGTCCCCACCGCTGGTAGAAAAGGCTGCACCGAGTCATTTGAGGTTTTCAGCTCCCAGTCAGCCCTCCACTCTGCTTTCTGGTTTCCACGACTACCTTGATTTCCCCTCCGTCTCCCTTCTTGTCTCTCTCCTCATCCGTCACCCCCCCCCCCCCCCCTTTCACCCCCCCCCTCTCTGTCTTGCCTATCCAAGCGTACTGGCACTAAAACATCACCGGGGCTGTTTAATTGGTTCTGTCCTGCTGTAGAGACCCCGTCTTTCTGTGTGCGCTGACATGGGAGGTGGAGACGGGGGGGTGTTGGCAGGCTTGTTGTGGATGTTTGTGTGCTAGAATGAGGTAATGGGCTGCTTGAACAGCTCTCTGCTGGAAGCCCCTTTTCAGCTCTTGTATTTCCCACATACCTTCTAATGGACGGGGCTGCTGTCTTCTCTTATGTGGACTGACCCGTCTCTCTCTTGCCACTGTTACTTGTCCACACTTCACACTGGGCTGAGGTCGGCGTGTTTGTGCCTGGGTTTGAGGGCTCTCCTCTCGTTCTTTCTCTCTCTCGGCTGTGGAGGCAGCGATATCTTGGGAGTAGGTGTGGTTTTTAGAGACCCTCTCCTCTACTTTCTACATTATTTATCTCTTTTACTACAAGCATTTACTCCACGGGATGTTGTTCCTCACGACGCCCAGAGCTGCTGGAACCGTCTGTTCGTGCACCAAGAAGACATTTGGCTTAAATGCACGTCAGCATTTCTGACACACCGTGCCTCTCTCTGTACACGTTTAGATCTGCAAAAAAACAAACATTTCTTTATTCCAGATTTGGATGCAGGGTTATGCCTTATAGCTGGTCTATTCTGAGTCTAAATGCTCCACCTAGTGGTGGCTCCTGGTAAGGACAAACTGGAAACACCTGACTGAGAGGACATTCATTTTCCTAAAGGGATCTAATGGAAGATATTTAATAATTGCTGCATCCTGACGTTTCTGAGGAGCAGATAGATTTTCTTTTGTTATAGTTGAGCAGCTTTCCTCGCTAAGATTTTTGTCATCCAAGAAAATATTTTACTTGATCTTGGGCATATCTTGACTTTATAACTTTTCTTGACATATATTACAATCTCGTATCTGACCATCTGGGACTAATATTTTTGGCATTTTCTTTTTAGTTATTCACTAAATAGTGTTTTGGCTTGTTTTTCAGTTGCCCTAATAAGGAAGTATTCAGTATGCGTTTTAAATTAGGCGTCACTCTCTCATTTACATCAAAAGAAGCGAGTGAAAAGGTTTTCAGAACTTTTGCTGAATTTAAAGACAATTCAAACAAAACTTTAAAACACTTTTTAATGCTTACATTTCTCCTTTCATTTCCAAAGCATCGTGGAATAAATCAAAATTAGGTTTCATCCTAAAGTAGATTTATATGCTGCTATCAAAATTATACTTCTGATCAGAAATGGATTTACACGTTCTCCAAAAGTAGATAATCACTTAAACGTGTTTGCATTCCATCTAAAAAGTTGATTGTTTTTTTTTGTTTACTTTTAATTGTCTATTTTCCTCTTCAAATAAAATACAAACTAATAAAAACGGGCAGATTGGGGTTTTGAATTCAGCGCCTCTGAGTCGATACCTTGCAGAATTAATGCTTTGCTGCATTTACAGCTGCTTATCTCCAATGTGAAGTTTATTCCCGTTCCTCTTTGCTCAGGCTCAGTGAGACTGGATGGAGAGCATCTGTGTGGAAAAAAAAAAAAACATTTTAATAATCTTTGCTCCAGATGTTTAGGTTCAGACTTTGACTAGGCCATTCTGACACATGAACCTGCTTACCCTAAAGCGCTTCATTGGCGTTGAACGTCTCCACCCCTGACCTCTTTGCTGTGCTCCTTTGTCTTCATGATGCTTTTTGTTCTCAAATGTTCTCCAACAAACCTCTGAGGCCTTCTTAGAACAGCTAGATTTAGACTTTTTAAATCACACACAGGTGGACTCCGTTTACTAAGTAGGTCTCTTTTTAAGGAAGTTGGTAAAGGGGGACGAATGCTGATGCGCACATGCTGTTGTCTTCTTTGTAAAACATTAAAAAAAACAGCATTATATTGGTCAATCACATAGAATCCTATTAAAATGTGTTGATATACTTAGATGTAACACTAAAGGTGGAAAAAGTTTAGATGCTTTTGCCAAGATCGGTAGCTGCTAATGCCTTATGTGATCTAAAAGAGTTAAATGAATCCTGATATTTAATATGCTGGCGGCGTCTAGCGGGGGTGATGATCTTTTACATCATGGTTTCTCCCCTCTGTCAGGCTCCCCTCAGTGCTCTGAGCTGAAAAACGCATTTTTCTGCTGAGAATCTCGCAGCGATGAGCCTCACTCAGTGGTGCTTAATCCTTTTTGTCTGCAGAAACACTGAGCGTGAAATCGCACCCTGCACGGATGTCTTCGGGCACCCTTTAATCATGTTATAGGCCCACACAGCTCAAGGTTGAATACGAGTCGGTGTCTATATGCACGTGTGTTCAAAGACAAAGATCATATTTAATGTCTCAATTAAGGAGGGGTTTATGCAAATTAGCATGTTCTGCATCCCTGAAAGGCAGTTTTTAAATTCTTTCTAGGGAAGAGTAAAGAAATTTCATGGTGTATCCTAGAAAAAAAACTCAATTATTGAGGACTTGCTGTGAGAGAAATTGAATTAAACAGGCTCCCTGACTTGAGGCTGCTTGCATGAGATAATCTGGCTTCCATTATGAGAATTAAATATCAAAACTGTCTCTGAAAGTTACCTTTAATATTCATTTGATTTATTAAGTTTATTTCTAAAGATGCGTTTTTGTGTTATGATGCCAAAATTACACCTGTTTGTTTCGGGATTTTTTTTTAAAGGCCTGGAGAAGATTGTCGATGTGAATCGACAGATTTTATATTTGGCTCTAAAACTATGAGTATGCTCAACTTTTGCCGCAACACTGACGCCGTGGACTGATTGATCCGTGTTTGACATAAAACAGAGGCCTGCGTCCCCAAAAGTGCCGAGCTTGTGTGTTTTTAGGAGCTGCTGGTTGTTTGAATGACTTTGAGTCAGAGAGCAAAACATTTGGGAATATCTCAGCACCGCTGGCCGATGTGGAGCTGACACTGTGGGGAACACACTTCAGAGCTGTCTGCAGGAGAGATGTTTGCTTTGGATCTCATTATTTCAAGTTAGGTCAAGCTGCCAAAATGAAGTTTAAAAAAAAAAACCCTGAGAAAGTAAAATCTAAATCAGCCCATTGAGTTTGAAAGCTTTTCCTAAGAACAAAATCTGTCTTAGCATCAGATGTTTTTCCTTTATTGATAAAACATGTTTAGAGGTTCATGTCACTGTTTTCCCTGTTTCCTTCCACAGATTTGACTATACATTTGTAGAGTTAGAATAATTCATATCGGGCAGCTATAATTTAATTTAATAAATATCAGATTATTTATCTGTTTGCACAATTTATCCAAATCATTCCAGTTCAAGCCATTTCCACTCACATCCGGTGCACCTCAGGGCTCTATCCCAGGGCCTGTTTTGTTTAGAAACTTCCTCCTACTCTCTAGTCAAATCTTACTTAATTTTTACCACTTTCCCTGAATAGACCCACCTGTATATTTCTACCTCTACTCTTCTACCAATGTCCTACTGCTTACATTAAATCAGATCCTGGGTTTTCCATTAATTTCTCATAACCTGACAACAAAACACCTTAACAAAACTTCCCAGTTTGAGAACATTCTGCATCCCAATATATCAGATATACACTCAGCTTTATTTGTCATAAATGTTCAATTCCTTTTACTAAAAGTAACTACTGAGCCGACCACATTGCAGAAACTCTATCAACTTGAGAATCCAAACATGGCGAAGACAATCTGCAGATGTTGAAGATTAAAATTTCTTAAAATAGGGAAGGGACTTCATGGTTGTTGATGTCAGACAGACTGGTCTAAGTATTTTCAAAACGGCTGATATGCTCGGATTTTCATGTATCACAGACGTTCAGGTTTTTAGAGAACGGTCCAAAAAAATCCGGCTGGCGGCAGCTGCATAGAAGACGACTGATGTCAGAGGAGAAAAAGCAGCCTAGTTCAGGAGGAAAGAAAGGCCTTAGTAGCTTAAATAATCAGTAATTAGAACAACATAGGGTTGTCAAGATACAAAAATTTCAAACTCAATATCGATACACAGGAAAATATTCAATACTCAATACCATTTTCGATAACACGGGGATAAAAATATGACAAAAAATTAAAGGCATAGGAAATATTTTATCAACATGAAAAACTTTCTTAATCTCAAAGTGGAAAATGCTTTCTCAACAGAATCATAGATGCTAGTTAAGTAATTGTGCAAATAAACACTAAATAAATAACCCAAATTGACACATGCCTGGTAGCATGCTAGCCACAGCTAATCACACAACATTAATGTGGACCACCCGTCATGCTAACATCAGCAATACGTTTAATATATTAAATTATGAACAGGAGCTTTAATTTATTAAGTTTGTTGAGCTGTTTGACTTCGTTGGACCACTTTAGAGCACTGTTTGCACACAGGCTTGTCGAGATCTTTGGGTTTTCCTTCTCTGTTTGCCTCATATGCTGAAATATTTATTATTAATGCCATACCGAGTTAGTATTGTATTCAGCTACAGCGTTTGAGTATCGATACTTTTGCCAACCCTACAACAAAGGCATGCGTTATAACATCTCTCCACACTGAACACACTGAACCTTGAAGAAGATGAGGAAGACCACAGCATATGACAAATCCTAGTGGCTAAGAACAGAGGCTACAATTCACACAGATTCACCAAAACGTGCGACAGACTGGGAAAACGTTGCCGGGTGCAAAAAGCTTTGCTTTTAGCTGCACATCCAGATGGTGAGGTCTGAACGTGGCATAAACATCAAATCATGAATTCATCCTGCTTTGTGTTAACAGTTCAGGCCACTGCTGCTGGTGTAATGGATTGGGGAGTGTCTGCAGAGCCTCTGTGGTCCCTTACTACCAGTTAAGCATTGTTTAAACATGCCGGCTGCCCCGAGTATCATTGCTGAGCATTTGAAATCCCTTTATGACCACAGTTGACCCACACCCTGATGGCTACAAGCCATTCCAACAGGATAATGGACCATATCGCAAAACCCAAACCTTCTCACACTGTTTTTTTTTTTTTTTTAACATGACGGTGAGCTCCCTATACCCCAATGGCCTCCAAAGTCACCAGATCTCAATCCAGTAGCAGTATTTTTATTGCATTTTTTAGAGGTTTCCCTGCGTTAACACAACCGATTCAGACGATTCCAGTTCAGCCATAGTCTGTTAATCAGCCATCAATTAAAATTAGGGGGGCAGAAGCATCTAAAAAGGTCGAGAGTTAAAAACTCTTCAGTGGATGAACTTTGTGATGTGTAAATTAACTGTGTGATGCCATCACATTAACATGGAGCATAATCTGTGAGGAATGGCTCTAACAGCCTTCTGAACCTTCTGCTACGCACTTTCATTTTTATCTCTGAAGCTGTAATGTGTGTAGAATTAATTTGCGTACCTAATGAAATGGCCGATGACTGTGTTTCTGTAAAACGATTCAGAAACATCCAGTTGGATCTGATCTCGTCACCAGAATGCCACGTCCTTCCTGTTGTTCTGTAACTTGATTGGCTACTGGTTGCCATTTGCATTAGTTACAAAATGCTGTTCCTCACTTTTAAAGCATTTAACCAAACCGTTCTGCAGCATGTTTCTGGTATCATGCACTTTACCACACCCACATACACGCCGGGGTCTTCATCTTCATCTTCTGTTTTCACTGCTGGTTACCATGATACCCAGAGCCTTCAGTGACTCTGGGATTTTCCTCCTCCAGACATTCGTATCTTTGACTCTCAAGCATTTTCCAAATAGACTTAGACTACTTTATTTGTCATTTTGTATGCACAAAGTGCGTACAGCTTGAAAAATCACAGTAAATTGCAGTAAATTTCAGCATAAATGTACAGCAGCGATTTACGTAAACAATTGAAATGTAAACAATGTAAACAATGCAGGGAAAATAGGCAGTGTGCGATTCACGGTGTCCAGGTGAGTATTATTAAAACCGTGCAAATGTCATCTATGCAGAGGTGGGTAGTAAATAGTTACATCTACTCAGTTACATTTACTTGAGTAACTTTTTGATTAAAATGTACTTTTAGGAGTAGTTTTACTGTGCTGTGCTTTTTACTTTTACTTGAGATATATTATTACTCAAGTATTGCCACTCTACCTACTGCGAGTAACTTCATGAATAAATAACAGACTAGTTTTAAAAATACACCAGAGACAAAAACCTACAGTTTATGTTAAAATGAGACTTGTTGTTTGAACACAAGCTTTGTTATTTTAATGTTTTATTCTATCTGCTGAGCTCATTGAGCCTCTTGGAGGTCAAGTGAACGTACAGTAAACAGTAGATATTGTGATTGGAAGTACTTTGCACTGTTCTGACATACTGTATATACATTAACTGCTGTAAGTATTCCTTTCAAGTTTTAAGTTTTAATTCTACCTGAATTTATTTTGCAGTTATGTTATGCTTTGTTTATTTTTTCATTTTTCTGTCTGTAAAATACCAGAATTTTCACGTAACCTTAAACTTTGTTCTGTCCGATTTACATGATTTTTAAATATTAAATGATCAGCTGTTATGATAAAGTACTTCAGTAGCCTTCTTACTGAATACTTTTTACTCTAACTTGAGTAATTTCTTGGCTGACAACTTTTTACTTTTTCTTGAGTAAAGAAATTGTTGAAGTAGAGCTACTCTTACTTGAATACAATTTTTGGCAACTCTACCCACCTCTGCATCTATAACATATCTGATCAAACTGGTCTCTGATAATCCTCAATCCTCTCGTGATCCTGTGTTTTTATAGCTTCTGTTTGCTTTTTTATTTTATTTGCTTTTATTAGTTTTACTTTAGTAATGCGTTTCTGAAAGGTGCCCATAAATTAGTTAAGAAAACAGACTGCTTCTGCAGTACTGTTGTAACTCATAGCAATATGTGCATTTCTTTAAATGGCCAGTGAGAGGCGCTGTGGTCCTCTGAAAATTTTGGAAAATATAGAGAACTTCAACCTTAATGTCAAACTTTTGATATTCAAGTAAAATCTGATATTTTTGTAAAGTGGAATTGTTTATTCTAGGTTTGGAAAAACAAAACTTTGATCTGTATATGAAACGTTGTATAACTGTATAGCATATAAATACATATTTTGCAAAGATATCAAGTTTTTTTCCCCACCTTCCTCAATCTCTCCTGCTAAATAATATTTTCTAAAGGAATTGTTTTACTTTTTTTTTAAAATATAATACTTTAGAAAACATCCAATGTGTCCCTAAGACACATTGGACACACAGGACGACGTGGCAGGCAATACGTGACGAGGAAACATAAAATAAAGTTGTTTTAAATAGAAATTTAGGACAGCAATAAAATGACTCAGAGCACAAATTAGTTGATGTCGCTTTAAGGAAAAGAAACGTGGAGGCTTTTCTTTGCATCTTTATTTTAATCAGTGGTTGCTTGTCTGTTCAAAGGCTGGCTGGGGACTGCTGGGGTTCAAAAAGTTTTTAAAGTAGAGACAGACAATGATAGACTGTGTAAACCCATTTTTGTGTGTGTGTGTGTGTGTGTGTGTGTGTGTGTGTGTGTGTGTGTGTGTGTGTGTGTGAGTAACCGTCCCTGTAATTGCCGGTAAGTGGCTTAGCGGTATCTCAGTTCTGGTCCTGCTGATAAGAGTGCACTCTGCCATTTCTTGTAAAACTGATAAGAACTTTTCTGTGCCTCACCATAGAAGGAAGCTGCTCATCCAGATGTTTTCGAGACCAAAAACACATCAGTCGGAACAGAAAGAAGTTGGTTTAACTGATCAGGATCAAATCGTTTTACTAGTCTGGGTCCTCTTGAAGTATCTGGGAATTCTGAAAAAGACGAGGCGTTTTAGCTGAAATTAGGCCTGTTTTAATCCACACTGGGTTCGTGTCAGGCGACCTTTTCTCTTTGTTATTCGGACAAAAAGGAAACACTGCACTCTGTTGTCTGCCGTCATTTAGGTTGAAACCAAAGGCAAAGCCAATCTAAGATGGAAATCTCCTCCATTTTTGGATCAGTTTTGCTGCTACTATTTGATTTATTTCATGCAGATACAATCCCTCTGAAAAAGTCAAGCAGATGAGAGCAATTTGTATCTATTTTTATGTTGGGTGGCAATAGTCTTCTCTTTTTCCACTGAACAGAGGATGCACAAGTAATCAAAGATATAGAAAAAATGTTTTACTTTTGTATTTTAATTGCAGAGAAGTCCAGGTCCTGAGCTTATAAGTTATTCCACAGAATTTGTAGAATGACATCTGATTGAAGGAATCATATCAGAATGTTTTTTCTAAATAAGGGATTATGCTGATTACAAAATAGTTGAATAATGCATCAATTTCTATCAGTTACAGAAATATTACCTGCAAAGCATACTTTTCTAACTTTTAATTACGTTCTTTCGAGAACAACATAAATTATTGCATAACCTTTCCCGCCTTTAATGTGAAACATATTCTTTTATTCTTCCAATTTAACTGAAATTCAAACCAATCTTTTAAAAGGAATGGAATACGATGAAGGCCCAGCCCTACGCAACAGACATATTATTAACTCTAAATGTTCTCCCAATAAATCTTCTCTTATGTGGATTTAGATCTTTCCAAATCCACATAATCCAACTCTATAGCTTTCTTGCAGACATTTAAGTATTTTGGTCCATAAAACTGGTTGGTATTCATAACTGTCTTTACCCTTGAGCCCTCTGTTCAGTGTGAGAAAAAGTAACCCCAGCATGATGCTGCCATCACCATATTTCCCTGCAGTGTCTGCTGTCATGCTTTAACGAGGTGAAATGTTGTGTTTGGCAGAATATGTTGAAGAATTAGAGTTTTGTGCATATTCAGCCCCTGGAAAAACTGTAAATTTGTCCTTGAGTGTTGGAAGTCAATGACGTCTGTATCACAGTAACGGTGGTGGACGTATGGCCTGAGTGGAGAGTCTGTAAAAAGGAAATATTCTGTCAGTACGGTGAACTTTTAGGTGTAGCTTGATGTCCCAGAAGCTCCTGTTTCTCCTCCTCAGCACCGGTGTGTATTTTAGTTGAGTTTTTCTCTGCTGGAGGTCCAACCGCATGTCCGTATTTACTCTGCAGCTCCCTCCTTCTAAGTTCTGCTGCTGAACTGCCTTTAAAATGAGCTCCTTGAAGTGAAACCGTTTGGTTTCAGCGCATGTTTTGAAGCTATGAACTTCTTGTGTTGTGTTATTGCTTTTGTTGGCCTTCAAGCTGGTACCAGAACAACCAAATAAGTCCACTGCTTGCAACATGTGAGACTAAACGGTGACGGCAGCCAAGCAAAGCACTGCCTTGGGTTTTATGGCCTGTACTTGGACACAGGCATAGTTTTCTTTGTCCTTTATTTGACTTTGTAACTTCCTTCGGGACAGTGACGCGTGGCTGTGTTTATTCCACTTGACTGTGGGCAGGACACCTGATGCCCTCTTGTTATGCGTGTCTTGTCTCTTCTCTGCCTCTAACCCCCCCGATGCCTCACCACTAGCATGTCTATTTATACAACTTGTTATCCGCGAGTGAAGCTTTCCTGGCAGGAGTCGCTGAGCTGTGCCAGCCCCGGGAAAGCATGCCCGCTCCATGCCTCCATGGAAGGCATGGCCCGGGTCCCTGGAAGAATCGCCCACTTCCTTTGTGTGTTCTGAAGCTGGTTATGTAAGCATGTGACCTACTCAAGCTGACACATGGATGAAAGCTTTGCAGAAGACCAGCATTTCTGAAAAGTCCATGAGACAAAAAAAAAAAAATAAAAAAAAAATAGGATCCCATATGAGAATCTAAGCCGAAGCTTTTTAATCCAGTCAGCTGGAATCAGTTTTTGCCGTCATCACCATCATGGACTTTCTGCTGTGGCAAATGATCAGGTTAACCTTCAAATATATTTTGTTTAAATAAAGAATAATACTGCCTAAAACTAAACTTGCTGTGTCTTTGTGTGACATCATGTCAGCATTAAAATAAATCAGCCATGATATCGGGAGGAAAACTGTGGTCTGGTTCATCATCGTGATAAATTTCCAGAAGCCTGAAGTTGCCATGTGCATTTAAACATTATGTGCAAGTGGACATATTATTAAGGTACTTTCAAGGTAATGCAAGAAAAACAAAGTGACTGTCATCACAAAAGTTCTCATCTCAGTCCCAGATAAAATTGTTGGGCAGCGCTATAAAGAAATATATGTTTTTGCGTAAAATGGCTTAAAAACCTGACTCAGTTAAACCAGTTCTGTCAGGAGGAATGGGCAAACAGCAGCAAATTATTGTGAGAAGGGTATGGAAGAGTACGCTGAATGTTGGATACAAAATCCACTTCTTCTAATTGCTACATCAATATATGCATATTTCTGAATTTCAAAACAGAACACTTTGTACTTAAAGCTTTAAAAAGCAGTAGTCAAGAGCAGATTTAATTTCTAAACCAGCTCAAAACTGCTTTGCCAGTGTGGTATTTAAAATATTTCTAAACCAGGTCAGTTTGACATGTTGTTTTGTAGGATTTCTGGGCGGAGGGATGCCAGTGTTGGGTGGAAATGGTAGAAACATTAAAGATATTACGATGAAAATTGCTTTTATTTCTAGTATAAAGTTCCCCGTTTAGAGATGTAGATATTGGAGCACTGTTACTGCAGCAATCTGTAAATGTATTCATCTAAAATCGTATTCAAAGAACCCACAGATCAAAGCCTTGATCTGGAAACGGTGCTTACGACTTTTCACTTTAACAGCTGAAATACAGCGAGCGCTTTGGTCCAAAGGATGAAGAAAAAGCTCCTCCACAGCTCTGGAAGTGATGCTGTTGGTGAAGGGGGGGGGGGTACAGGGAGGGCTGATGTTGGCTAATTGGAGGAGAAGGAGGTGGTACAGGATGAGGGAGTTGGGTGCCAGATGTTCGGCTACACGGCTGGAAATGGAAAACAGCCCATGTGGAACCAAAGCTGTGATGCTGTTTGATTCCCTTTATGTGGCCTCCCTCCTTCCCTCCCTCCCCTTCACCTCACAGCCCTCCATTAGAGGGTTTAAGGGACATTTTTCATGGAAATTAAGACTTTTATTTTACGTCATGGATTTTATATAAATGTAACGCTGTTTGGCTCATCTGGAGCATGTATTTGCATTTAGTGTGTGTGTGTGTGTGTGTGTCCACACCTGGTTTCTTACCATGGTATGGTGCCAGCCTTGAGTTCCTCTTTGCCTTGGAGCTGCTGCTCCTCCGATCCCTGGGTCACATGTGCAGTGCCAGCTGTGTAAAGAAAATAGCTCCCTGCTGTGAAATAAATTGAAGAAAACTTGAATAAAGTAGCAATCTACTCGTAATAAAGAGAAATAGACTATGACTAATTGCTTAGAATGATGGCCATCATGGAAGATCCCATGTGGCTTTTACCGCTTTATTGGGAGGTCAATTAAGATACCAAGGCTGACACAAGAATCAGCGTCTGAGACCCAGGATTGAACTGAATAATACGGAAGATTTCTCCAGAGGGTTTTAGTTTTCTTCTTTGCCTTCACCTCTTCATCTTGCACTCTTTGTTTATGTCTTGCTTCTTGACCATGAAAAACCAAATAACTTGCCACTTTTCTAATTATTGCAGGATTATAAATGTTTGGTAAGATCACAAAATGTCAGAATTTTGTCTTTATCCTAATTTCCACAAGTTCAACATCAGTGCTGCTTTAGTTTAAACAAGGGGTGTCCAAACCTTTCGGTATATGGGCCAAAATTGTCAAGTCAAAGGAACTCGAGGACCAGAAAACGAATACAATTTCTACAAAATATGATAATTTTAAATAAATCAGATTTTTTTAATAGTAAATGAATGTGTAAATCATTGTAGATCCAAAATTAAATGCAGGGTTTTGCTAATTTGTTGTATACAGTTAGCAAATTATTTTTGAATAATTGAACTCTTTGACTGTAATAAACTTTGGTTGTTTTTGGTCTAGCAATATAAGAACAGTATTTGGGTCAGTTGCTCTTTGTAATTAGCCAGTTTTAATAATTTAATTCAAAGCAGATTTTAATGCACCAAAGTCTGCATTTGAAGAATTAAATACGTTACTATGAAATTGAAGAGAATGTCGAAAGGGTGTTTATTAAAAGATGAATTTGAATTTGACTTTTGGCACCTTCTTCTGGCTATTGATTGACTATTGAGCCGATGGGACAAGTGAACTTCTCCAACGTGAGATCAATAAAGCCTATCTTATCTGAATACTTTGTGTTGTACTTAACATTTTCAATTGTAAGAATTTAACTTTTCTGTAATAATTTTGCCCTAATTAAAAACTAAAATCTTCCATCTGCATCAGCCACCTGGACCAAATCTTTCTTGAAATGCAGTTGGGGGTTGGGGGGGGCACACAAAATCAGTACAGGGGCCACAAATGGGCCCCTGGGTCACACTTTGGGCATGCCTGGCTTAAAGAACACATCAGGATGTTTTCTACACTATATTCCAATGTCGTATTAGATTACGGCTTAGATGCTAAAGATTGTTGTGTCGCAGTGACAGACAGGAAAGACAGAAGGACAGAAATGTCTTGTAGCAAATTGTATCTCAATATTTCCTCATGTTCTGGTCTTGGTGCAGCTGTACTTGTGTTGTAAAAATGTAGAACAGAAACTACTAAAGGGATTAATTTTATTCAAAACTTTTTGATAAAATGGTGAGAAATATTCTGCATAAATTAGTAAAAAAAAATAAAAACCTGCTCAGGGATTCTTGGTGGTCCCTGAGGCCCCAGTTTGCCACCCGCAGCTGTGACACCTCCAACCACAACATGACCGGCATGTGCGTCACTTGGGCACCAGTAAAAACAGAGAACCACTCCTTTTCCATCTGCCTTGCATGTTTCCTGTCCCTATATTTGCATTCATTTGTCTGTTTAAACCCCCCTCCTAAAAAAATAATAGAAATGAACTCTAGTATGTGCTCAGTGTGTGCTTTGATAGACCGATGTCAGATCCACTTTAGTCCTTAAGACAGTCCATGCGTAAAGGGATATTAAGCCTCCGAACAGCTTCTGTCTGCTGCTGCCACGCACGCTGAGTGCCTAATGAGCAGAAATAGCGCTCACTGCTATTTTCTATGCTTTTCGGCCCGTTTCATCGATATGCTGCGGAGTGAGGTGGGATGTTCCCATGGAAACAGCAGACAAAGACCATGACCAGGGATGTATGGGGGAAGCAGAGAGGCCTGGCTTGACTTGAGGTGTGTGGGTGCCTGTGTGTGTGAATGTTTGCATTATGGATCTGGAGCTACATCACCACACAGGAAAGTGCCTCGCCCCTTTCATCTAGCATGTCCTCTGGACGTGGTGCCGTCATAGAGAGCATTTTTTTTTTAACACTCCAGGAAGAAAAGTGTTCGGTGAAAACACCTCTGCTTTGTCCATGGGTGGTACATGCAATTCCTGGCTGGTAGGAAGACTTAAAAAAAGGAAAAATACTGGAAACTACTGGCAAAGATCCCTGCTAATGAAACGTTCAGCACAAAAGCTGGATGCATTTCTGGAAGTTTTCCCTACAAAGTTAATAATCTAATCAATAAGAACGCAATGAGTTTGTTTTCTTAATCCAAAAAGAGCTTTACAGTTGCACTTACCGTCAACAAAACTCACAGTAGTGGCTCATTTTTAGCTTTAAAACATTTCAGGCAAAGTAAAGACCCTCGTCAGCTACGCTCCCTTTAAAAGGAAAAGGAAAATGTCAGGTTGTGTCAGTTTAGTTTTTGTATCATTACAGGCAAACATAAAATCTAGTTGTGAATATTTTATTTCTTGACTCTGTCTCCATAGGAACTGTTAGAATTACCATAGACGTTTTTAATCTTCAATGTTAAGTTTTTGAATTGTCGTTTGCACTAACTTCCTTGTTTAGTGAAATTTCAGTAAAAGGTGACGGGTCTAGACTCTGGAGGCTGCTTTTGTGTAAAAATCTACCTGTGTACACAAAAATAACTTAATAGGTCTAGATAAAATCATTTGCATTAAACTCATTTAATCATCCAAAACTGTATGGAACACATTAATTAACTGAAAAATGTTGCATAGTATGCCTTTAGGTACATTTCCGGTGTGAATAAGTGTGGAAAATACTTCTTAATTCTTTGTCCGTTTATCTACCCCATCCATCCATCCATCCATCCATCCATCCATCCATCCATCCATCCATCCATCCATCCATCTGTCCTCTTAGATATCTGATTAGACTGAATTCCAACATAGTGTAGAGACACATCAACTCCATCCTCTCCATCAGTCCCTCGTGTTGATGACAGTAATTACCATTTCTATTTCTCACTGAGGACCTGGTGGGTATGAAGCTCTCAGAGGTAGAAAAAAAAAAACCCTCCTGATTAGACTTGATTAGAGTCACACCGTTCAGCTGCTCTCAGCTTGTTACGTGACATCGTTAGCAAGGAGCTCCTTCGCTTTGATTGGCTTCATTCAAACAAGGTCAGTCAAAATTAAATTTTCCAGAGTTTCATATCAGAAATGCCTGATAAATTGAATATCGGGTTTGGCGTCATGGGAGAACGTCAGTGAGGACTTTTCTTTCACTGCTCAGCATCCATTTTTTTATACTTTTTTTTTAAAAGCTCAAAGCTTCCTTTCATCATTTGAAGTTGTTTTATTCTTTTCAGGTGAACATGTAACCAAATGGTGACCGCACAGTCCTGAAATCACAAAGATCTTACAGTTTCAAGCGCTCTTGCTGAAGATTAAGAAATTACTGAATGAAGTCCAAGTTGGCTGATCTTTAACTTTGAGCATTTAAAGCCTATAATACGTGCCAAGTTGGCTACTTTTCCAACAACCTATCCTGGCTCAGGTTTTCAACGGATTAAAAGTAGCTATGAGAGCGTTGGAAAGCTTTTAGTTGGCCTCCAGTGGTTTCCATTGCTCTGTTTTGGCCCTAAACCTAAATCCTCCATCGTTCGAGTCATGTGCCTCTAGAGTCCGCTGGATGAGAGCCAGCTAAGCAGGCGCAGTGCTGGAAAAGAGCCAGCAGGAGTCTGGAGCAGCTCCAGATTTAGCCAGCATCTTTAAATCTATCCAGGAACCCCCTGTTGAGTACAAATTAACAGCTGAAGTGGGTTGCGCTTGTGTTTGGTGAAGATATGCTCAGATTATGTGTTTTGGTCTGTTCTCCCTAGTGTATTCCTTCCTTTGCTCCTGAAAATGTTGAACATGGAGGCTCTTACAGTGTTCAAAGCGAGGCCAGGCAAGTTTATTCTTACGGCACCAAAGACAAGAATGTCTCAAAACAGTGATATTTAAGCATCACATTAAAAATAAATTATAACATGCTGATAATAAGCGAATAAATAACAAAGTTGGGATTCAAACAGATAAAATATAATCTTCAGCATATCTATGGTTAAAGATTTTGTAATAGTTGTTCATCTGAGGTACCGTATTTTTGGGACTATAATTAAAACTGGACTATACTCATTTATTTAGATACGTATTTCACACAATCCAACACTAAAAACTGACATTTAGTCTGGTAAGCCAATTTATTAAATTACACAGCAGCATCCACAATCAGCTGAATAACATGGAACAAACCTGGGAGGATGAATGGAGTAAATTAGGATGACAAGCCACCAACTCCAACCGGCAAGGTTCTTGCCAGCGCAATTTGCTCAAATTAGACCGTAAGTGTAGCTGTGCTACGTGCTAAGCTAACAATACGATGTGGATGTTTGAGAGCAACATAAAGCTCATGTGCATCATCAGCAAAGTTGTAAACCACCCAGACAACAGACCTGTAAGCTAGCACCAGCTGTTATTAGCTTTACAGACAGCTTAATAAGGGTTCTGTCTCGGTCTGGGTTTTCCTATCGAGCTGCACCACCCAACTCTCCCCCTGCTTGAATGCAGTCTGAGACTGCGAAACAACATATAAATATGTTCTGCCTTTGTTGTCTCTAAGTTAATTTTTGAATTATTCGATTTGATTTTTTTTACAGGAGCAGGATAGTTTTCACAAGCCTATAGCGCCCTCTTGTGGCTATAAATGGTAATGTTTACTTCTTGGTTCATGCTGGTCAAAATGAATTACCATTTAAAATTGATATATAAGTCGCCCCTGACAATAAGTTGCAGGATCAGCCAAACTATGAAAAAAAGTGTGACTTATTGTCCAAAAAAAATACGGTAAATAGATATTGGATAAAAGTGACTTGAGAATGAAGCCTTAGCCTAGAGGAATTATCTAATGATTTAGATAAATAGGTTAGATAAAAGTTGTTAAATTACACATAATAGTCCCAGATTCCAAACAAATTTAGCACAGAATCAGACAATCACACCCACTTTTCAAGTCTATTCTTTATATATGTATAGTAGAATAAAAAAAAAAATCTATGTACAGCTCAATGGTGGCTGGTGATGAATTTTTGTTGCGGGGCACATTAGAGGCCTGAGATTACCAAACAACAATAAACTCTACTTGAACATGAATACAAACTCGTTAGCTATTAACATAGCATGACAGAGCTCAGCTTATTAATTTTATTCAAATTTCTTACATCTTTTATGCCATTTATATTATGTTTTACTCAAGTTGCTTATACAAGTTTTATACTGTGTTTTAGTTTGTAACAACTCATGTACACTCTACACATTTGCTCTGGTATATTGGTCAGCTGTGCTGTTTTTAAAGTGCTTATAAATAAAGTTGGCTCGGCAAACACTGCCACTTGCATGCTGGTGGATTAAGTGTAGTTGGTCTAAGTTGTTTTTTTCTGTCCTCCAGTGAAAGCCTCGTGAAATTCTTCTATTGTAAATGACACAATTTTCCTTCGCTGCGCCATTCTCTGTTTGCGTTCACGCATGCACGTCTAAGCTGCCAGGGGGTGTGACTGTGATTGACAGGTATCATGCTGAGAAATATTGAGAAGCGCACCCAGAGTAGAAACCTTAGGGAGGAATTAGAGACCAGCGAGGAGTCGCATGGAAGCTAAAAGGTTACAAAGACACATACTTATTTGTGTTATTAAAATATTAAAATTAGGAGGCCTACACAAAAAATATAATAAAATTAACCCCCGACTAAACCTGAAATGTATGGAAATGGGCTTCCATAGTATTGCTCAATGATATTATCAATATCCATTTCTTTCTATCACGTTGAGCATATATCAAGCTATAGGGCCAATTCAAGTTATCTCATTATAATGAGATACTATCTCATTATTTTTGAGATACTATCTCATTATTTTAAGATACTATCTCATTATTTTGAGATACTATCTCATTATTTTTGAGATACTATCTCATTATTTTAAGATACTATCTCATTATAATGAGATACTATCTCAAAATAATGAGATAGTATCTCATTATAATGAGATAGTATCTCATTATAATGAGATCATTTTTATTTATTTTTTTAACAGAGTGGCGGAAATGGGCTTCCATAGAAATGGACTTGCACTACTGAAAAATCTGCAGATGTGATAATTACTTCTTGTTGGGCAGTTAGTTTGCAGTTTCTTGCAGTTGTGATTGGGGCGGCGTCTGAGTGCCCCCTATTGAAAAGCCAGCACTATTTCAGAGAATATGAGAGGGCAGTCTTTTCTTACTTTTTCTCTGAGTAAAATAAACCTCAGACGTCAGGAGGAACAAAGGTCATAAAGTTGTCATGTTCGTTCGGCTGTTGGGCAGAAGCAAAGAGTCGACGTTCCTCCAAAATGCCATTAATATCCCAAGGTGAAGAAGTGAGCTCATACATTCTTCATGAGGCAGTATACACCTGTTATTAGTTTCCTCATAGGGTAGGGTAAACGGAGATTAGCTTCGGTCACTTTTTATTTCCTCTTATTGGATCCGCGCCGCCCCGGGGGTTGTGTAAGTGATGGCGCTCATAACAGGCCTCCTCCAGTGGGAGCTGACATGCGTATAATCAGCGGCTGAGTCTGAATCCTCTTGAACCGGCTGGATTGGTCGACCAGTCAACCGGCTGGTTTGCTGCTAAGCAGCAGTCAAACACATTGACACTGACAGTCATTCTTCCGATTTCTAATCCCATTCGGGGTCGCAGAAGGGGCGTAGGGGAGCTTGAGTCGGCATTGGCACGCACTTGACTAGAGTCAGAAAAAAAAAAAACAGCGTTTCCAGTTCATGTCAAGGTCTCTAGTCGACGAGGGGCCAGTTTGTAAACACTGTGGCTTCTGCAAACCCACATTTTCCTGAATGCAATTCCTCAACAGAACAACTGACGCAAAGTATGTTTAATTCACCAGGAGACGGATACGTACCTGATTTTGTGATTTGGCCGAATGAGCCACAACTCATTACATTCTAACAAGCTTTTGCAATCTTGACAACTAGTAGAGAGAGTCAGCTGTGAGGAAAAGCTGGACTCGCTTCTCTGCCATGTGGCCTTTAAGGAATTGTTTGCTCTTTTCCAACGGAGCCAATTATTCCAGTCAGAGTAACTAAGCAAGAGGACTGAGTGAATGAGGGAGGGGAAAAAGGGCATCCTCAGCTGGCTCCTTCGTGTACAAAGCAATCTATCACGCTATTATTTTTTTGTCCAAATAAATTCATGCAGGCTGCAAAATAGTAAGGAGCTCTTTATTTAAAAATCCCTGCACGCATCTGACAACTGCTGCCAGCTGAATGGTTTGTGAGGAGCCGCCTCGGGGCGGCTGAGATCGGCGGGCGGCTGGTCCCTAACCGCAGAGGAGCGTTTAACAGAGAGCAGCGTTTCCCTGAAACCGGAGAGCTCATCAGACGCTTTGCCTCACCGCGGCTGGTCGGAGATAGCGCATCTAATTTAGCCGCTGCTTTGCATGCTAAAAAGGAAATTTGTGGTCATATCATATCAGCCCAGAGTTTGTGTTTATTGGTTGCATAACAACACGAGGGGATTCAGAAACAACAGCCATTTAAATCTGCTTTGACGCCACCTTGAATTTAACATCTGAAAGTCTTTCCTCACACTTTTAGTCTACATTGCAGGTGAAAATGTCTTGTAAGTTGCATTGGTTGTCAGCTATGGTGGAAGAGGTTTTGCCTCCAAACTGGATTTCCCATTCTAACTTTGCTTGTGATGGTTTTATAAGTTGACTCAAAGCAAGAAGCCTCTGGCCTCAAACCCATATTCCCATTTTACCACTATGTGGTTCCTCTCCATGGACTTTGCAGTTGACCTTGTGATGAACTTGCAGTCTGCCTTGAGTGCCGCCTCCCTCCTGCTGCATAGGCTCCAGCACCCATCCATTGCTGGCCAGGATAAATCTGGTACCATCCCTGGTGAAAAAAGTTAAATTTGCTATTCTTGAAGGAAATTAAGCCATTTATTTCACTTTGTAGCCAAAACAAAAATCACAGAGTAGAAAAAAAATCTATTTAAAAGCCAAATAAATACATAGATGTATAAATAGCTTAATATATTTGACTGATTTAAAAAAGTTAAAAAAAAAAACAAGACGTTTCGCTTCCCATCCAGAAAGCTTTCTCAATTCAAATGTCTGGAGTAGTGTGGAGTTCCAAGCTTTATATTATTGCCCAGAAAAAGACCTTGTTATGGCTTAGATAACATACAAATGATTAATTTTGCAAATAAATAATTCTGGATGGGAAGCAAAATGTCTTCAAACTTCAGGAAAAAGTCCAGTTGTTTTGTTTTTTAACTTTTTTGGAACTATCATGACTTGGATGACTGAGAATCTTCTCCAGTATATTTGTCTAATACATTTGACTTGTAACTAACAGCATTTCTTTTTAGATCAAGAAAGGAAAGCAAATCAAATCCATGTTAAGAAAAAATAGAGAATCACTTTGTAATTTGTATTTCTAAAACAGGGACCCCCACAAGTCTAATTCTGCCGTTAAAAGAGCCTCCAGACCGTTACAAGCAGTCACAGTTGTCTGATGGACAGAAAATACGGTCCCAGCCAGAGAGCTGTGAGCTGAAAGGATGGGAAGCGTTAGAATTTGATCATTCAAAGTGTGCCTCAAGGTGTTTGTTGTTCTCCATCAGCTGGGTCCAACATTTGGAGCAGGCTCAAGCAAAAGGGGAAGGTTGTAATTGGGGAAGGTTCATGCAAATCTTCCCAAATCTTTGTTGGCTTTTGAGAAAATGCATTTGGTTGCGACACGTAAAGATGACAAGCTGAAGGAAAATCCAGATGTTTCTTTTTTAGACATAGTGCTGGATGTCCCCCCAAAAGAACAGCGAAGGTTGTGTGTCGTTAGCCCTACTGGAAACATGCAGGTTAGACACTTTTGTAAGCGTGATTTGGGGATTAAGGCATTTTTATGAGAATAGTGATCTGTCCACCGAGAAAAGAGCATTACAGGATTTCTTCTTTAAAGGCAGAACATCTACCTGACACGAGCTGTGGGCAAGCAATATCGCTAGCTAATTAAAAACATGGTTAAATAGGAAGAAAATGATGACTGTTAACTACTGCAGAAGAATGTTGGTAATTCCATATTTGCAGTGATCTCTAACCTACTAAAGATAGAGGCAGAGGTCGGTATCTTTGAAATGTTCAGTATACAGGCTATAAATCAGCGGTCTCTGTTTTAACTAATTAATTCCTTAACTAATGAATACAGTTGGACTTCTACCAGGTTGTGTTCATTTAAAGTGGTCGGGTAAAAAGAAGCTTAGTTTAAATATTTAAGTTAATTTTGGGCGAAGGGGCAAATATAAAGAACAATTACAGGAAGGGAAAAAGCTGTTGACGAAAATAAAGTGTGAAAATAACTTGACCTGTGTTGACATTAGCTGAGATTTCCTGGAATAACATCAGATGCAGCTTCCTCATGCATTAGAGGAAGGTTAAGAACTGATCTAACAAGTAAACTGTATTTTGAAAATGTCATGGTTTTCTTTGAGTGTATGCACACAATGTCGTGTCCAATAACATACATTTATCTTTTATACCAAATGTATTATCTTCTAGGCTACTGCAAAACTTTCTCACTCATTATTTTAAAATCCGCCATCCTTTATTTGGTCAGTTACGATCCTGTAACGATAAAACAATTTTTAATCACAGTACTTTATAACTTAAGACATATTCTGCTTTGATTTAAACAAAACTGTAGGCATTTTCTGTTTGGGTCAAGGGATCAGGGTTTCTCTGGCACCGGCACTGTAGTCGAAGTCATCCCCAGACAGTCATTCAAGGCTGCAGCTCCCCTAATGTGCTCATCCTCAGGAAAGTTCTCTGCTTGTTATTGGAGGGAAAATGCTGACCTGCTCAAGCTGAAATGGGTCAGGCGAACTGATGAAAGGAGAGGGAAAAAAGAGGAGTCAGGTCTTATTGGCAGGAAACAAAAATGGGTAATTCTTGGCAGAGAAATCCTCCGGGGCGTGGGGGGGCGCAGAACAAGTTGTCTGTCACTTTCTGTATCACACAAACCGTTCAGTCAGCTCCTAATATCCTCTTATCCATCCATGGTTAGCACTGAGATGGCCGGCGTGTGTCCCTGCACAGGACTTATGTAAGCTGTTGTGAAATTGGACCCACATGGGGGCTGCAGAATAAAGGAAGCGATGAGCTAAGATTGAAGGAAATCATCCCAGGAAAGCTTTTTAAAGGTCCGTATGCACGTGTGGACTAGCTCATGCAGACTTTTCTGCAGCTGCTGTACACAAGTGTTTGCTGGTCCAGAAGCGTGGAGGGTGGAGAAAGGAGCTGGCAGCAACTCTGATGTGATCTGACATGGTTTAGGCTTGTAAAAGATGCTTTGGGCCTCTGGGACTTGCAGCAAAACCAGTATGGCCCACCCTCCTCTTCTTCATCCTTGTTTTTAACTCATCTCTCTCTCTTTCCGTCACACCATCCCTGTGGCCAACTCTAAACATTTTCTCTGTTTTTTTTTTTGTTTTTTTTTTTGGAGAAACAATGATATTATTTATTCATTTACCTTCATTTAACCAGGAAGAGCCATTAAGACTGACATTTATTTTATAAAGAACACCTGCCCAAGGTAGCAGCCATAAAAATTACCTTGTAGGAGTGTTTGAGTTTTGCTTAAAGGAGCATCTGCATCAACTCAGGCGTCTGGGTGATTTCTCTCTAGCCGTCACAGCGGTCATGTGCCGTGGAATGGTGGGCAGTGATGAAAAGGTGCGTCCCGGCCCTCTTTATTTGTCACAGTCGAGTAATCGTGCCAAGGGTAAAGACAGACCAAGGGAACCCAGCATCACACAGAAGAATTAGCACAGCTTTAATATTTTATGTTGTGTATATTTGTTACTGTGATGTGGGAGCTCAATCATCACATTAATCTCAGATTAATGCAAAAATCCCTTGGAGTAAAGAACACTCGCTATATACATTAGCATAAAAATACCTTAATGAATGATATTTAAATAGTTTTTCTATCAAAACCTTTATTTAGTTTGATGCATATCTCCAATATATTTTTCTTTTTTTTCCAAAAATCTTAAAAATAGCAATAAGACTAAATGAGAAAAAGTTCATGTCTAGTTAGCTGCACTCCTGTGTATTAGATTTGTGGAAAATAAATTACAGTTTAAAAAAACAAAACAAAAAAAAAAACAGAAAATATGTAGACTTGTAGTTTGTTTCATAATTATATACTTTTTATGCTTTTAGTTTTTAACAAGTATATACCACCTACAGAAGAAGCCAGATATTTGCATACCCATTTTAGAAAAAACATATGCAACATTTTTCCGCTGTCTAATATGATAGTCGGACTAAACATTCCTAATTTTATTCAGGTATAATTAACACAATTGTTTCTATTTTCTAAATACAGGGATAAGGAGCCCATCTTTCTAAAATTATTTCTTCAAAGTTAAAATATTACATACACCAAGACTACTTTGCAGATGTTGCGTTGCAGTGATTGTAAGGCTCTTCTAAAAGTTAAATCTACAACAGTTAAGCTAAATTAATTCAACATCTGCAAATGCAGCTTTCTTTTGTGACATAATGGCAAAATCAAAAGAAATTCAGCCAAGATATAAGAGAACTCGCACAAATTAGGTTCACCCTTGTGTACAATTGCCTGACTGTGGGTGCCACGTCCGAATGTTCCAACAGCAATAAACACATATAAACAGGGCCGTGATATCCAATCGCCATGCTGTTCAGGAAGGAGACATGCGCTGTGCCAACATCACAATGTTTCGTGTGAAATGTGCCTATGAAGCCCAGAACAAAACCAAAACACCCTACAGGCCCCAGACATCACCTTAACACTCAGAGTTGTAACCTGGCCAGCCAGATTGATAATGTGCAGCTC
Source organism: Fundulus heteroclitus (assembly GCF_011125445.2). Lineage (NCBI taxonomy): Eukaryota > Metazoa > Chordata > Actinopteri > Cyprinodontiformes > Fundulidae > Fundulus > Fundulus heteroclitus. The sequence goes on from NC_046364.1 coordinate 6,073,810, forward strand.
TCTGGTTCTGCACATTATCAGTCTGGGTCTGCTTCCACTGAATCCATTTGGGGAAAGGAGGGACATTCAGCAGAACATTCTGAGCTGATTGGGCGAAGCGACACGTAGTGCCCGCCTACCTAAGGTTGGTTTTAGCCAATCACGGTATCAAATGAAAACTTAAGCAGCTGGTGTCACTAAAAACCACAAAAAGCTAAACTAATCAAGGCATTTCTTGCTCTTCTTCTTTCAAAGAAGAAATTGTGAATTCTTACCAAGCAGATGTGATAGAAGCAGCTACGCGTGCGACCTCCTGCGCTGCGGCAGCCATGTTTATTTTGGTTCGGCCGTGCACACAGCAGCTCTTGCTTTCGTCGCACCGGTATGTCCCGCCTTAAACCTCAATACTGCAACGTGATTGGCTGTTTTTTGGCTCCGGACACAAACGGTTGAACCCGGAGCGGAACAAGATGGATTCTTGTGTGTTTGTGAACGCACAAATACCGCGAGAATTCGTCTTGCAGGCAAGGTTACCCTTTTTGATAACATGCTAATTTGCCCCAGTTCAGACGTGGGGTCCTCGTGTGTAAAAACATGTATCTATTATTTACATTTTTTTTTTTAATTTCCCTTTTTATGTTTACAAAAAAGTCTTTATTGCCAGCAAAGCTGAACCAAAGTCACATTCTTTGTTTTTGTGCGCTAACTTAGCGATAAAAGCTGATTCTGTGGGGAGAAATGGGACAAAATTCTGAAAAACTGTGGCAAGAAGCTGGTAGAAGATTCCAAAAATATGTGGTACAGTTTTAAAAGCAACTTATACAGTGTACGCAAATAGCTGCTTTCTATTGTATATAGAATAAAATACTCTTTATCGATGTTGAATGACACTGTAGTGTGTAAATGTAATGAAAGGATGCTGGCAGACCATTGACACATTACTCCCAGTCTACTGCTTTACTTACAGTCAATAGTTTGTGGTTCATTGACTGTACTTTCAATAATGGATAAATATGAGATATGAAGCACAGCATAAGTTGTAACCTTGAGGACAACGTACAACGCCTATTTTTGCAGGTTTTAAGCTGTCGTAATTTTCTATAAGAGCAAAAAAGGAAGCTTCCATTCAAGGCCAGTCGGTGCCCTTGAGCGTGTCTCTCCAACTCAGTCTTGCAGAATCATTTGCCCCCTTCTTCCCAACACAAAGATGAGCACTTTCATCCTTTGTGGTTCCTCTTCCCTCTCTTTGGCCTTTGCCACCAGACCGGGGCTCGGTGTTTGCTTTCGGTTTGGCCGTGATTCTCTGCAGACAACAGGATTACCTCGGAGCAGATAGCGGGAGACGTGAAGCGGGTGATTCCCTGACCCCGCACACTGCTGGAGACAGGCTGCTCCCTCTCCCTAAGCTCTTTAAGGGATTGCTCGCTGATACAGAGCACGTCTCCTAATCTGATCTCCAGATTGCTACTGTCAGAAACAATAGAGGTGCTCAGAAAGCAGCATCTGTTGGACAAAAAAAAAAAAAAAAAAAAAACTGGTTAGCTCAACAGTCAGCAAGTTGGTTTGACTTTGGCTGAAATGTATAGTCAAAGACAATGTCATTAAGATCTGAATGTGAATTATGCAGGACTTAATTTTTTATATGCAACAATCTGCTTTCATGTTGAGATAATTCAATATTTGTAATCTTATTTGTAAATCAGCAAAGTCATATCTTACTAATAAAAGTGTTCAGCTCTTAAATGCCACATTTTGCATTTGATGATATGCACCTTTAAAATTGCATTGAAAAGTTAATTTATTTCAGTAAATAAATTCACTAACAAAATAGATTATATAGATTTATACACAGAGTGATGTTTTCAAGCCTATATTTCTGTTAATCATGATGATTTTCCACCTACAATTAATGACACCACATCTAATTTCTTAGATATGAAAATTACATAATGGCAATAAAGTTGCTTTTCTTTAATACAGAAGTGTCGGCCTAAGGAACTTTTAATCTGACAAACAAGTCCTATCAGAGCAGCTGGTCTAATTTATTGGATATGATGGTTACGTTTAATAGTACCCAATCTTGAACCAACCAATGGCAAGTTATCTAAAAAGTAGGACATGAACATCGGAAATGTTAGACCAGAGTAATAAGTGTTGTGAGTCATTCTTTTTTTTTTTTTTTTAAAAAAACATAAAAGGTCATCTTAGCTTCTTTAAAAAAAGTATTGTTCAACAGAAAAGCTTCTTTTAAGGAAAATGTGAAATGTGTTTGATTTGACAGACTTGAATAATGTGGCATCACACAATGATGGTATTTAAAATAATTTAAATGTATATCATCATCATCATCATCATCATCATCATCATCATATTTTATTTAAAACAAAAAAGTAGTTTGAACACCTGGCACGTTTAGTTGTTATATGCTTTTTTTTCATATTTTTACAACTTTTTTTCCATTCTCCTTTTGTAACATAAGTCAGTGGCTGGTTAATTAGTGTAGCTTGCTGCCTAACATTTTTTGTTTACATAAACAGAGATAGCTGGCAATTCATTAGCTGAATTTGTCACTTTTAAGTGAGGAAAAGCTCTCATTCAGCCTGCTGACAGGCAGTGGGCAGCAACCAGTAGGGAGGATGCGGCGCTGCACTGGCTAAGCTCCATCCATCCATCCTGGCTTCTCATTAAAGGGAGGTGTGGCAGATCTTTTTAGAAAAGGAAACTTTTTAAATCCTCCTAACCCTCTGCACTGATAACCAACCCAAGCCTGTGCAGTTGCACAAAATCTCAAGCAGAACAAAAGACGTTCTGTGTTGACGGGTGACATTCTGATGCCATAGATGCAGCGGAGTGAGAAATTTACTGTATATTTTTATATGAAAACATGAAATAGCAGTATTGGGATCTATTCTCCGTCACTTCCTTCTAATCACAAGCATTTCTTTTTTTTTTCTTGCCCTCTATTCGTTAAAGTTTGGAAGTTGTCTTCTAAACGCTGACGCTGAAATTCCTATTTTTGTTGATACGTTTCTACCTGAGCTGTCAGCGAACTGCGGCAACCTTAAAGCATTTTGCACCCTTAACAGAACAAAACTAAATCTGCACTTTGTGTTTACACATTGTTTGCAGAACATTGTGTTTTTTTTCCCTCCCATTTTTATATCATGCCAGCCGCAGTTCTGGTGCTAAGAGCTTATTAGAAACATTGCTTCCAACCTCTGCCAAATTAGAGCCCATAACTGGTGTTCCTTTGCGGTTTGGACTTGGTGCGTTTCCTTTCCCCAAGCTGTTTGGCTTTGAACATCTATCAGTTTTGCTTTCAAAGTTTTGCGTTTTTACAAGATTTCATAAACTTGAGTTTGTAACCCTTTAGATTCCATCAAAGCCTGGAGGCAGGAAATGAGGCCTTTAGCTTAATTTCCTTTCTCCATAAGCAGTTGGCTTATATTGGGGCGTCTATTTGTTATTTATCGTTGGTGGTTATGTTCATTTCCTTTTTGCCCTTAAGGAACTTTGCTGTAAAACTGTAATCCCGCAACTTGTCACCTCTTCCTTTAAGCCTCTGGGTAAAAGGATCACATAAATCTCAGTTAAAGTAGTTGTGTGTCTTCTTTACTTTTATTTAGGATTTGCATGCTGTAAAACAGGCCTTTATTGGTTTTACATCACCCTGCAAACAGCATTGCCGACTGAATGGAAGCAGTGAGTAAAGGAGGAGAACTGAGTGGGCAGCACTTGGCAGGATATTTCAGCTCAGGCTCCCTGCAGGCAGAAGTGGACTATAAACATGATGGGTGGTTCCCCTGCAGATTTTACCCGGTTAACAGCCAAAAGACACCTTATTTACGAGTAAAGTTTCTCACGCTTTCTTCTTGCACACACTCCCAGTCAAAAGTTTGGACTCGCTGTTGTCATTAAATGGCTTTTCCTTGTTTTTATGACTTTGTAGATGCATAGTGAAGACATCAAAACCATGTATCAAAAGTATGCAGTTATGTATGAAACACAGAATTGTGAAATAACTCATAACATCTTGGATATTTTAGCTTTTTCTAAATAGGACTCTCATTGAATGAGAAGGTGAGTGCAAAGCCTTGACTGGTAGCTCATGTTCAGGACTTTATCGTGCAACATCAGGAATTTCTCTGGAGTTTTGCAATGTACCGTATTTTTTTGGACCATATGGCGCACCCGATTATAAGGCTCACTAAATATTCTAAATGTGTAATATCACCCCTTCACGTCCGCAGCCCTCTATCCGTCTCTGTTGGGAGGACAGAGTAGCTGGACTACACTGCCCTGTTTCTAACATAAGGCCAAAATAAACTTAACTTTAGCATTGAATTATCTTACTAGGTTTATTGTTGCTTGCACTTACTCCTGCCTTTCATTAATGCACTTCTAGTTAGACATTACAGTCAGGCAGTCTGGTAGACAGCTCAGGGGTCCTATCAGTGACACAGTGTACCGTAATGCTCCGAATATCCATTGAGCGGAGCGGCTTTGTTGCTAACCAAAGTCGTATTTACATATTTTAACAGATTTTTGAGCCCATTGTACCACATAAAATGAGTCAGTAAGCACAACGGTGATCATAGAAAAGACGCATCTTCAATTTCAAAGAAAATTTAAGGATTTTAAGTGCGCCTTATAGTCCGAAAAATATGGTATGCGTATTTGTTGTTTTATGTCTCGCTTGTTTCTAAATCATGAAGTAGCTTAATATATGTATGAGAACATGGGTCAGTAAAATATATTTCTGTCATCTCTATTTGAGTTGAAACATTTATTGAAATAATAGGAATGAAATTGTTTGATATAAAAGATTAAAATTTATTTGATGTGTTGCACACACAGGTGGTTTCTACTTGATAATTGGGTGATTTCTGAAGCCAACTGGTTGGGGGGGGGGCATATGCTTTACAAAACACACCTTTGAAAAACAATAGCAGGCCATGTATAATGTGTTGATCTGTCACATAAAATCTCAATAAAATACTCTAGAAATTGTGGCTTTAGTGTTATAAAATGTAAAATAAATTCAAGGGATAGGAGTACATCGGAAAGACACTGTATTCAATTAAAAATGCTGCTTTTATATTCTCCATTTACTAACAAGTGCTTTTCTTTTCTTTTTTTTTGCAACCTTCCTGTGTGACGGTCTGACCTTCTTGCTTCAGGTAAGGAATGTTTTTTTTATTTTTTATATATATTCTGGCATGCTTGTTTCAGCGTCCCAAGCCGATTCCTCTGCAGTGCCGTGGCTTTAGATTCAGCTGAATGGGACTTTTGGATAAAAGCCGTGCATCTCCACAGAAGCTTGCATATGTATGCCAGATGGAGAGTTAAACACAGCAAGTGTGGGCGCTGCGGGTTGAATCTTAAAATTTCTGCGCGCGTCGTGCGGCTGAATATGAAAACGCACCTCTGTGCAGCGGCAGAATGAGCCAGCTCGTGCAGATGCTGTTCAGAGGTGAGAGGAAAGCAGAGTCGTGAAGTATGGAGCTCGCATTGTTTGGTAAAAAAAAAAAAAAAGTAAGAATTGCACTTAACGCCAGAGCATCTCGTCTCACTTCACGGCTGTCCTGAACTCTTGCTCTCTGCATTGCTGCTTGATTCTGAGCCAACTGCACAGAAGGTTAAATCACTCTTTCCCTCCCACGGTTGCATTCTCACAGAACACAATTTAAAGATTTCGAGCCACAGTACGCCGTGAATTATATACGCAAGGCTTCATTTAAGTTTTTATTTCTGTATCATTCATCGGAAACACAGAAGACACCCTATCAGTGCGGAAATAACAGCTTACCTCCGTTTCAGTGAGAGCAGCATGGGGTCGTTAACAATATGGGAGGGAAACATATTCAGTTTATGAGACAAGACGCCAGAATTCATGAGTAATAAATGGGAAGAGATTCTATAATAAATATGAAGAGATTCTAGTGATACTTTTGGTAAAACTACAACTTCTCTTTTTTCACAAATATACAGGAGGTTTTCACAAATCCCACGTTTTAGAGAATCTGTAATCAACGCGACTCTTCAATGTATTAAATATATAAAAATGTCATGAATCTCAGACTGTGTTTTAAAGAAGCTGTAATTTGAGTAGAATAACCCAGTATGGGGTTGGCAAGTCTAAATATTTTAGAGTTTGAACCAAAGATGATCAACAGATGGCCTAGTGGTTAGAGCACAGATCTTCGGTCCCAGAGGTTCTGAGTTCAACTCTCACAAGCTGCCATTCTGGGTCCCTGAGCAAGACCCTTAACCCCCAATTGCTCCCCAGGCGCTGCACAGTGGCAGCCCACTGCTCCCCAAGGGGATGGGTTAAGATGCAGAAGTGAATTTCTCCATTGTGAGATCAATAAAGTTCAATTATAATTATTATTATTATGATGATGATCTATATAAACTACTGTCACTCTACTGGATGTGAGGAAAAAGCATTATTTGGATGCTCAGAAAATAGCAGACTCTGCATTTTTCAACTCCAACAGCTAGTGTGTAAACAGAAAAATGCTCGAAGATAACGTTTTCTGGTAAATTACCTAACCATGTCGTCATAGCTGCATGGAGTCCACCAACTTCTTAAGCTGTGAAGTGTTACAGCCCAGGAGGCTTGAACGGCATCCCATAATACCCCTGCATTGGTTTAGGTCTTAGAAACTGTTGTTTTCATATCAGCCCAAAGGTTTTCTGTTGGATTAAGGTTTGGGGATTGGGTTGGGCGCTACATAACATAGTGATGCTGCTCCCTCACTGGTCTTTTTGGTTGTTGTCTTCTTAAAATACTCCTTTCATGAGAATTTTCTCTTTAGTATAAGGCAACATTACCCGTTTAAGTATTTTTTGATATAGCCAAGGTGCTCCATAGTGTATAAATCTGTACACATCCAAATACTGCAGCAGGTATGAGTTGTGGGTTGTTTTCTGACAAAGCTTCTAGTCAGAGTGGCTCATGTTACCCTGAGCTACCCGCTGTAGTTATGCTGCTATAGGCTTAGGCTACTGGAGGACATCAGGGTCTATTTCTCTCACTCTGCTGATTTCTCCTACTGTTCTCCAATTTGCATTGTTTGTTGTTATTTAAACTTTTAAGTTTTTGTTGTTCTTTCATTGTTCTTTCATTTATCTCTTCATAGAAGGTACACCTGGACTGGCGTCCTGTTAGCTGTGACATCATCAGGGGAGGCAGATCATCCTCTATTACCATCTAACATAGAAAGTACTCCTGATCAATGTGAGCTTCTGTGCTTTCTGTGTCTCTGCTCTGTCTTCTCTAAGCCCCAGTGGGTGGAGGCAGATGAGCGTTCACACTGAGCCTGGTTCTGGTTCTGCTGGAGGTTCTCCTCCCTGTTAAAGGGGAGTTTTCCTCTCCACTGTCGCTTCATGCATGCTCAGTATGAGGGATTGCTGCAAAGCCATCAACAATGCAGACGACTGTCCACTGTGGCTCTACGCTCTTTCAGGAGGAGTGAATGCTGCTTGGAGAGACTTGATGCAACCTGAAACTTTCTGACCAACCTGGAGGATCTGATGGAGTCTGACTTTGGAAAGAGCCTTGAGATGACACATATCATGAATTGGCGCTATATAAATAAAATGTAATTGAATTAACGTCTGCATCAGGGAGAAATATGGAATCTTAAAATTGAAAATAACAGCCATAGCTGAAGCTTACTTTAACTGAACTGAACGCTGCTGCTTATGTGTTTAACGCTGATTTCATGCCTGTGGGTAGACAAGTGTTTATTATTAGGCAGATTTTGGGTGTGGTATCTCTTCAGGTTTTATTGCAGTTTAACAGAATGCTCACATTGCACGTTAGAGCCGCTGAATATTTAACAGTTTACATCTGGAACATCTGAGCTGAATGTTTCTGAAAACCTTTCAAGGCTAGAGAGCATGGGAAGCTAAACAAATGCATAAACATATTTGCTATAGATGCTGTGGGAAGATGATGAATTATGCAGTTTCTTAAAGATCATAATAGAAAGCTGAAGTGAGAGTATGCACGTAGATTACAGCCATGCTGCAATAAATGTTGCTTTCCTCCTCCACCCTCTGACTCTTCAAGTAGCCTTCGGTACATAAATAATGCATCAGTGGAAACAATTACCTTAAATAAACTCGAACTTTGTTCAATTTGCATTTTCATTTTGTTTCTCTGTAATCCATTACTGTGCAGTCTGTCGTCTTTAGATAGCATCACTTTTCCTCAGATGCTCCAGCTTCTCTGTGAAGAGGATTGTTTTGGATAAGAAACAACGTTCCCAGCGTGGGAACACGATGTCCAGAGGTTTATGCACCACAGAGAAAACCATCAGAACATGTGCACATTGATGTTAAGAAATGCCATGTTATGCAGATTTTTAGGCCAGTTTGCTCCTCAAAGCATGCCCAGATAATCAGCAGCTGTATGATAATCTATGCAGCTGCCTGTTATTCTGCAAAAAGTGGGGCGCAAATGTCAGGAAGTAGCTTTAGGGAGGTTTGCTGCGATCTACCCAAAGGCGTGTAAGTTACCAGTCCTGTCAAAAACAATTTTTTTTGCTTTTTTAAAGATATTTTTGGAGAAAAGATGGAGGAAACCTGCGTACAGCTATCTTCTCACCAGCTGTGAACAGTTGGGGGTCTGCTGATTCATCCTTGGGGAATTTTTTCAGCCTGCATTTAGTATCAGAACTACAATATATTAGGAAATAATGTAATTTGCAGTCCTTTTAAGTATAAAAATGATACCTGTTGCAAAGAAGACGCATTTTTCTCACGTCTCTGTTTCTCATCTTTCATTAAAACTGCTCTGAAACTCGTTGGGACCGTCATCTGTGGCCGGTGGGTTTCTCCTGTGGTCACGCTGCAGATGCAACATGCTGAATGTATTATTGACATGCAAAGTGAGAGGTTAACAAAAATTACATTTATGACAGTCCCTTCCGATATTATTGTGCACACTGAACTAGAAAGAGTGATTATAGGATTTCTTTAGAGTGGAAAACCATCTTTCAAAAGTGGCATTTAGTCCAGCATAGCAAAGATTGATCCATCCATCCATCCATCCATCCATCCATCCATCCATCCATCCATCCATCCATCCATCCATCCATCCATCCATCCATGGCTGCTCCTCGCTGTAGCGTCTGATCGTTGTTGGGAACAAACTGCTTGAATATTGAACCACTGCTCTGTCACTGACTCCACGATAGACTATTCTAGTTTTTGCAACTTGATTGCGACTTGTAACCTGGCAATTCTTCCAACCTTATCCTTGAATCATCTATTCCTTGGTCAGGTTTTTTTTTTTTTTTTTGTGCTGCCTTTGATTTTTAGAGCTGTTCCATCACCTGCTGCTGTCATTATCTGTCCATCTGATGGCAAGGTGCTGGAAACCTCCCACTGCTGCATTGTGAAAGGGGGGAAAAGTTGATGTGCGAATCTGGATCGTATGGATTGATTTTCCATTAGATGATATGAAATGAAGCTGGAACAAACTGAACTGAAATTCTGAAAGGACACAAACCTTTGTATTGAGCTGTGAAACCTCAAAATTTGAACTGAATCTAAAGTGAACTGCTGCTTTGTTTGTATTTCATGCTTATTTTCTTTATATATATATTTTCTGAATATATTGTTATTATATCAATATATTTACGTTGAAAACACTTAATGCACAACTCTCAACCATATTTTCGTTTGATTGCCTTGAACACCCAGTTTTATGTAGAGCACTCCAGCAATGAAAATAAAATAGTTAAAGACGGAGACTCGAGTGTAACACTCAGACTCAAGTTCCATTTAATCAGCGGTGAAAGTGAGCCGGTAAGTAAGCCACAGCCGGCTGCTAAAGCGAAGGAGTGCATTTAGAACTGTGAGCTATTAGTGGCTCATAACAATCTGTTCATATCTGCTGTAGAAATCCTTGTAATGACTACAAAATGTGCCTGAAAGTGAATTTGTTTTAGATGACTTTGGGTCATGTCAGAACAAAATAAACCTGACTTACTTTCGACATGTTTTTCTCCCGATGTTAAACTACCCGTCTAGTTTTTGTCTTTGAGGCACACACCCTGTCTATTTATAAGACTAGACCTGAAACGTTCCTTTTTGATAAAGCGTGTAGTTACACCGGCTTAGGTTATCCTGGGGTGTCCGCATGGTTTTGTGGCGTTAGGCCGCTGGAGGACAGACAAACCACCAAGGTCCACGTGTCGTTCTTGGCTGTAGCGTAAATCTTAACCTTTATACCAGAGCCACCGGATAGGAAGGAAGAAGTGCAATCCTTTATTATAGAGGTGCAAAGGGAATTATGTCACATGAATCATTTTATGAGTCATTGTATTGTGTATTAAAGTCTACAGTCTAAACACTTGTTGCACATTTAAACAATATTGTCTCATATTTAGCCTCTCATTGAGCTATTCTGCCAAAATAATATGGACTATTATTACTGATTCAAGTCAAGTATTAACATCCTATATGGGAAGATTCCCTTTTTTCTACATTTAAATTATTTTCTAGTTGTTATTATTCATCAAATCAAAGTTTAAAACATTGATTTGCCATCGTGGGTCTTTTCTCCTTTCCTTTTATTATCACTAGCACCTTCTGAGGCTCAATCCGCCGTATGTTCTCGGTTTCGCTTTGTGTCTTGTAACTTTTGGTCTGGTCTGTCTCTCTACTATGTCATACCTTCTCTCTGAAGGGGAAAAAGCAGTAAATGGCTTATTGTTACGGCCGTTGGGGGGTAATTGCTATTAAAGCCTGGGGCTTATGTTACATTTTATTGCAGCACTGTTACAAGGTGCCATTTTAATCTCAACCTATATTGACCATGACCACCAAGGAGCAAAGGCTGCTGCAGTTGAATGTCACATGCTCTCAGGTAGGATACGACGTCTGAGATGTTTAGGTACGGCGGGGTCTTCTGAGCCGGACATTTCCTGAGCACAGAGAGGCATACAGGAGGTCAGACCTGCCAATATTGACTCATTGACATTAGATAGATGATAGGAGCATTCCCCACCACCAGGAAGGGTTGTTGTCCTTTCTTTCACCCTAAGTCATAAAATATTTACTACCACCTCCTTTGTTGACTGAGGTGATGGTGAAAACCGAAAACACGACAGATGACATCGGGTACAGGGCTGCTAGAAGTCTCAGCTGCTTAATTAATTTCAGGGGAACGCGAAAACATGTCGAACATAATGCGTTCACATGGAACTCCGCCTTCAGTTAATGGGCCCTAAACGAGCGCTGGAAGCTTAGTTAGTGCTGGCTAATTTCGCAGACCAGAAATTATATGACGACATGGTTTATTATATCTCCTTTCGCTGAATTTCTTCCACCCCCAGAGCGTTCTACCTCGGATGTAAAGTAGGTCTTCAGGACACGCACACCCCTCGGAGCCGTGGCTGCAGCGGCTTCTCCTTGGTTTCCTTATTTGTCGGCCCAGTTTACTGGAGTGAGACTGTTGTTTGGGTGCCGCTGTCTCCGCTGTCTCCTCTGTCTTGCTTTAACTCTCCGCCTGAGTGTGTGTTGGCTCGTGTTTTTGATCTCAAACCAGGTCATGTAGATTTCGTGCGGCTGAGCTGGGACTTTCACGTGTTGTTGTCATCCTCAGATGAGAACAAAAAAAAAAGGTAGTGCTCAAAGGAAACGCTTTATCTTGGAGGCTTTCAATACTGCACCGTAAACATGCAGATATGTGAAGAAACAGGATTCTCTTCAACAGCGTATTTGGACATATGAATAATGTCAATGCAAACAGCACTTAAAAGGTTGCACTTTATTCAGACATTTTTCCTCAGGATTTTGAAGGAGGTTTGCCTCGTTTGAAGCTCAGGAGTTTAGTTTAGTGTGCTTGAGGTTTTCTAAGTGAGACTGAATACTTTGGTGAGATCTAAGGAGTTGTCTGAGGCTTGAGACAGAACAATGCATCAGGCTGGTAAGGAGCGAAGATGATGAGGGCAATGATGACAGAAATGCTTCTACTTCTCCATCAACATGCTACGATGACCGCCTCAGTTTACTGTGGCGTCTTCTTTAATTTCTTTTTCTGACAATGTATGTTAAGATTTCCTCAACTATTGCCAGATTGTTATTTCCACTGAATTCAGAAGCTGACTAAACTGCCTTCAACATTAATCCCAGCTCAATAAATACAAAGAAAGGATGTGGACAGAGACCCTTGACGACATCAGAAACAGCCGGACCTATGTACGTACATAAAGAGAGCATGAGTAGAACCTGTGGCGTCAGATGTCGCTATGTTCGCAATAATCAGCGGGACATGATCGTCCTTTATAGAGTAATACTGTCAAAAAGACAGATTCCCTTACCAATAAAATTCTGTTAGAAACATTTGTGTCTATATGTCTAAGTCTGCCAGAAAACTGACAAACTCAGTAGGCTAAATCCTCTTGAGGTGCCTTGATATTGGGGCCGACCTACCAAGGTTTGTTTAAATAACGAACATCTGAAATCTCAGTGCGCATGGCCAACACGCTCTCTGTAGACAGCTGTGTGGCACAAATACTGTGGCCCCAAGCTCGGATCTACCAATAAAACGCTGGAAATGCACACATTACGTTTACGTTCTGCTGGATAGTGTGCGACCATCAAGACGAGGCAAATTTATTTGTATAGCAAATTATAGTTCAAGTCAATGCAAAGTGATTTACATGATTAAAACCTTAAAAAATAAAAACAAAATAAAAAAAGGTATAAAAAAGTTGGAATAAAATGTGGCAAAATTGAAACAAAAGAGGAAAATGGAAGCTAAAAGCAAATATTAATCTAGTGTTGGTTGGCCTTGCTAGCTCATTGAAGGATTGATGTGAATCTTTTCTGTTCAATAAATGAACAACATGAGTGAGCCTTTATTTATAAATTTATGAATAAATTACATTTAGCCCACATAAAATGGATGTTCTAGTATTCTGGTTTATGCTAATTTATCAGTTTAATTTCAAATTTCAAAGTCAGGTTGTATGCATCACAAAAGAATGAGTTGCTGCTAATAGGGGTTTAGTTTTTGTGCCTCACTTAACTTATCAGAGCCACTACTAAATAAGACTGTAGTGTCTATTAGTTGCCGGTGAACAAATATGTATTCTGTTGGTCGCTAGTAACACCTTTAGTGAAAATGTCCTTTGTCCAGATGAAATATGATTAAGATTTCAGTAATAAACGTGGGTTTTGCCACTAACGTATGTGGAAAAGCACCTGTTGTCCTCTGTGGACCTTTTTTTTTTCTGATGAACCTTGTAAGAGTGCCTGAAATTACAATTTTGAATGAAAATGTGATCGACTTTACCAAAAAACCTCAACTGTAACTGGGCCTTTCTAAAGGATTGTGATCTAAAACATCCAAAGTAGCTTTGATCACCAACTTTGTGAAAGCAAGCAGTTTGACTTTGGTTCCACTTTGGTCTAAGTGAAGATAGTTTCGGTATCAAGGTGTTGATGGGGAATATGCTTACGCAGTGTGTTTACAAAAAGAGGAAGACGTGGTCGGATCGGTGCAAACATGCATGCTATTGATCTGGGCACTCTGACTCTTAAGTGTTCAGCAGACTGACCGCCTGGGGGAATAAAACGGTTTCTGTGGCAGCTGGCTTTTGTAAACAGCGCTCTGCAGCACCAACCTGAAGGTAAACGTCTAAATAATTTTTTTCCAGAGTGTGGTACAAGTCCTGGATGGAGGGGAGGTCGGGACCGATGATCCTCTCTGCAGACCTAATTTGTTCGTTGTAGTTTGGACCAGTCCTGTTTTGTGGATGAGCTAAATCACAGACTGAATTGATGTGCACAAAAAGAAATAAGGATGCCAGTGTAGAAGATGACCACGATGTCCTGTTCAGAGGAAGTCCAGTCTCTGTTGGGCTTTCTTCTCTGCAAAATCAGACTTAACTAAATTAAAAATAAGTTACAATTTTCTTGAAATGAGTGTATTTGTACTTTATTTAAGTTGGTAAACAAGATGATCTCCCAATGGAATAAGATTTTTGCACTTAAAATAGCAAGAACTCATCTCCATCAACTTATTTCAAGTGCAGTATATCTAATTATCTTATTTTAGGGGTAAAACTACTCATTCCATTGGCAGATAATCTTATTTACCTGCTCAAATCAAGGACAAATACACACATTTCAAGACGATTTTACATATTTTTAGTTCTGTTTTTGCAGTGAGTTCAGTGTCTGTGTGTGAGGGACGTGTAGTTTAGACCCAAATTGGAACCATTCAGGTTGTGTCCGTCTTGTGCCTCGTGTTTGTGTGTCTGTTCGATGCTCCGCCTGAGCAGGAACTCAGATGGAGTGATGGCCTTTGTTGGTGACATTTGACAGGATGATGACAGGATACCTCATGCTGCCCCAAACACCCATTTAGATGCTACACATGCATCCACAGGGCTGCTCAAACACACCCCACATGTGGTGCTGCTGGAGAGACACTGAGGCCCAAATCTACTCGTCGGGCCTCGATCTGATGGATGCACCCTTCTGACACTTGACTCTTTTCCTTTTCATCTTTATCTCCATCCGGTTTCGGGTTTCACAAACAGAAATCTGCCCTTATTTTAGCTGACTAAGGACATTCCCTTAAGATGCATGTGTTATAAATGGGCACAGTGAGTAGAGTCTACACTGTTATTTGTGTGTTTGTCCTTTGACTGCGTGATGTGTTACTTAGCGTTGGTGCAGTCATGCCAAAGCGCTGCTGGGCCTCATGGCCTCAGCTTTTTTTCTCTCTCCCCGCGGTAATGCCGCCTTAAAGAACTGCCACCATTCATTACCACCAAAGGTTTCACCCGTGTGTCGATGTGCACGGGCAGGCTGGGGCGAGGCGTGGGGTGTGCAGGTCAATTCGGCCATCCTGTGGCATCACCGTGGGAATGTCAGCCCGTTGCTCCAGTTAACGGCGCTCGTGTCGGCGAGAGCCCGGTTCTGCTCTGCTGACTCTGCTGATGGAAACAATCAGCGAACCAAATGTGCCAGTGTGTGCGTCCAACGGTTTCATTTGTGATGCACAAACACTGAAATGCTGCCTCCTGAATAGCACTTGGAATGAAGATGATGGACGAAGGTCGATGCCAGCAAACCGAATCCATTTTAATCTCACGCCTATTTTGACCAGATGAATGTGATTCCAGCCTCGGAGGTTAAAAATAACCAACAAGTTGTATCAAATTGATCTTGAAGTGTTTTGACACGTGCACGCCTGACGCTTTCATACCCTGGTCTGGCTGAACACTGTTCAAGCTGCTTTCCTAGTGTGCATAAACCTTATTTATATAGATATAGCGTTTTTCTCAAATAAAAACATTCTGTGCTCGGCTTCTGAGCCTCCTGAAATATTAGATCTCAGAAATCATATTGATCAATATTGATCATTATCAACAAATTCCCAAACATATATTTTAAGTGCAGCCCTGACCATATTATGCTGTTGCTTAGGAACCTATTTTTAGATACAGATACAAACACTGAATTCAAACTCAAATCTTTATTCAACCAAATTTTTACCAAAACTGCCAGTATTTAAAGAAGAAAAAAGAACATGTGCGCCCTGAACTCTTTGAAGGGGGCGGAGCTTGGTCCCTGGGTCTGCGTTGTGATTGGTCGGGAGGATGTAATGACTTTAATATTAACCTATATTGCTAGAACGCAAAAAGAAGTAAAATTGTTATTCTATTGAACTTTTTATTGACCTTTTTTTCTATCATCGATATACGTCTATCGATCAATATATATTGTTATGAATTATCGTCCAGCCCTAGTTTCTAGACACTGGAGTTTTATGTCCAGTAGAAAATTAAACAGATGTGGGGAAAAATTAAAAAAAACCTAATAAGTGTGACTATAATCAATACCTAAAATTCTGGGTAGAAGTATCATAGTTTGTAATTTATTGAAGCAAATAAAAAATACAGTCTTATAAACTCCTCACTTTGTGTTTGTAAAAGTTAACACCTTCATGGGAACCAGAGTTGCAAACGGAAAATAACAATAATTTTGCAAATTAGGCCTGATGGTCTGGACCGGAGTTAAATTTTGAACATTAGTTTGATAAAGTTCCGTCTCAGCAAAATTAACGTTTCGGTTTTTCAAAGTAAATAGCGGGGTGGGGGGGGGATCAACATTTGCAGTCGTAGTGTTTCCACATATTGCATTCTTTAGTAAAGACCACAGTTATCTGATGATAATGCATACTTTCGTTCAAAACAAGGTTTTCCTAGACTGTATTTCATCACTACACGCCACACCATTTTTTTTTAAACACTGTGCATTCGACAGGTCTCAGAAAACACCGGTGCAGATCCAGCTGCACTGGCAGACATGCATATTTAAGCTGCTGCCTATAGGGTTCCTATATAATCTGCGTTGACATGAATCTGACTGCAGCTCACTGAAACGCTCCCCATCTACCCCACATGAATGTTTATTATTCTTTGAAGGAATACAGTATAAACATACAGCAGAGCACAGCGGTGGGTGTCCTACTTATTACTGTCAATACCGCCCATTTACTGCCAAACAAGCTCTATTATTAGACTCCACTGGACTCTCATCAGGTATCTTCAAAGGTTGCAACATAAATCATATTTGACTGCTTTCTTTTCCCCTCCACTCTGCGACGTGCCGCTCTGTGATCCACGTGGGTCTGACATATGTTTATCATCACAGGGGAAGGAAAATAATGGAAATTTCCCTAGCTATGCTACGTATGATTTAGTTTTTTTTTTTTTCCACTAAATGAGAGAATGACATTCGAGGCAGCCAGGGTGGAGTTAATGTATTTTCCTATAGGTTTCAAAGAACTCTGCTGTGGGGTGTTGTCGCCATATGGGTGTTTGGAATCGGGGCGGCACCGTTGCTTTTTTAGTTTTCAACCCTTTACCTAAGCGTGCAGGCATTCAATATAGTTAGTAGCTTCGTCTTAAACAGGAACATTGAAAAGTTATCCCATTGAGAAGAAGAATTTACAGTTTTTTTTTTAAAAATTTATGTTACTGCTTTGGAAAGAACTTGATGGATGGTTTGATTTATTTGGATCCTCAAACCCTTATGTTTCTAAATATGTGGCACTTAACCATAATCAGACATTGGCATTAGCATAATTTGGGATTATCGTAACAGGATTAAGATTACCATACTAAACATGTCCTCCCCTGGATTCCTCCTTCTTCCATGAAGTCGTGACACTTGGTTGTTTAAATGTGTAAAATCTAACAGCTACAGAAAAGACGGACCGAAAAGATTTCCTCATTCTGCACCATAAAACACAAGAGACCAGCTTGGTTTAGGGAGTTCCACTTTCTCGTGCCGCTGACGCTGGTAATTTCTCCTAATTGGTTTTGGTTTGGATTGTTTCTTGTAGGCAGCTGCTGAGTTTGAGATGGCTCCTCTGTCATTATGCGTAAACAGCGATCGCAGAGTAAATTACTGTAAGGCTCTTAGCTGAGCCTGTAGGAAGGCGTTGAGCAGAAACAACACAACAACCCATGCAGATAGTGATGGGAGACAATTGTTACTGTGGTTTTTTGCATAGAGCCAAACAGCAGACATGAAGTTTATTTAAAGAGTGTTTAAAAATGGAACAATAAAATTGTAAGGTGAACTTTGAGTTAAATAAAAAAAAAGTGAGTTTAAAATAGGAAGAGGAAACGCCCACCAACCTGTCAGGGTGTTGCTGTGTCTGTTCTCTATAGAAACCTGGTCACCCTAAGTTGCCCATATTTGCTGCAGTTCTCTATCGTCAGATTTTTGTCTCCAGTGTCCGTGTCGGCTAGAGAAACGTTTAGACTACTTACAAGTGGTCTCTCTGTGTTTATACCCAGAGAAATAGAAAGTCTTGGATTCCTAATAAGAAGTACCCATCTATCCATCATCCTCGACTTATCAGAGCTTATCTTCATGGAGCAACAGGTCCAGGACGGAGCACCAGAGATCCTCTGGCTCATTCTGGGGGATCCCAAGATGTTCCCAGACCAGACAGGAGGTATAGTCCCTCCAGTAAGTTCTGGCTTTATAGTTATCACAATAGTTTTATAAATTTTTTAAGATTCTATCAGTTTACATACAGTCAGAAAGAACAATTCATAATAAACATCGATAACTAATTATTATTAAACATAGCAAAAAAAAAAAAAAAACACTAAACATAGAGTTTTCCTAAGAATTGTAGAACATTATGCATTTAAAAATTTTTTATTATACTACCCTCTTAAGACAGCATGAAACATTTTTTTCATTCTTTGTGAACATTTAAAATCATCTCTCCACTGTCGCTTCATGCATGCTCAGTATGAGGGATTGCTGCAAAGCCATCAACAATGCAGACGACTGTCCACTGTGGCTCTACGCTCTTTCAGGAGGAGTGAATGCTGCTTGGAGAGACTTGATGCAACCTGCTGGGTTTCCTTAGAGAGGAAACTTTCTCACCAACCTGGAGGATCTGATGGAGTCTGACTTTGGACCTGTGCCTTGAGATGACATGTTTCATAAATTGGCGCTATATAAATACAATTTAATTGAATCTAATATATGGTGGTTTTAAACACTATTATTTATTGGTTTGGGTTTGTCGATTTTGCTGGACTTAATTTGTAAATTTCTTGACACTCGACTTTGTGCATGCAGGATGAAAATGGCATCTACATTTTATCCTATCAGGTGGGTCGCTGTGAAAGGCCAGAAGATTTCAATCTGCCTTATGCATTCAGATCAAAATACACGGATATTGCGTTGCAAATTTGCGGTCTCTCTGTTGATGGTTAACATGGGCAGGTAATTTATTTTCTCTGTTCTCTATTTCCTCCTTTTTCTTTTTTCAATTTGAACTTTTCCTATCCTGCTGGGAGTCAGGCTGACCTAACACCAACAATCCAACAATCCAGACCAACAATCCTCTAATTGGCCAGTTTCCTATGTTGAAAAAGGTGCCTCTTAATGAGGAAAGAACAGGATGGAAATACCCAGAAGTAAGTCTGCCAGTTTCAGGCTACCAGTTTTTATAACAGCTCATATAATAGTTTTTTTTAAAAAAAATCCCTCCCTTAATGTCATCATTCATGAGACTACATTAGAGCTGTTAAACTTTTTCTTTGTTTTTTCAAACATAATCTTTGCTTTAAACCATATTAGTGTCAGAAAATTACAAATCTGGTCAAAGGATATGACACATAAGCACTTATTTACCCTATGTTATGTATTTAAAAAAAAATAAAATAGCTCCTGCTGGCAAAGTGGTAAATTCAAGCAGTGTTTTTAAGACTGTGGTTGAGGATAAACGGTTAATTGTGCGAGAGGAGCTGAGCCGAACGGGATAAGAGCGGCAGGCTGGTGAGGACGCCACCGGTGTGTGTTGAGCCTGTCTCCACATATGTCCGTCTGATCTAAGCCACACCTGCTGCTGAGCAGAGAGGGAGAGAGTGCAGCGGAGCGGAGGCTGCTGTGTTTTCAGGCTGCGCTGTCACAAGCGGAGCAGTCGCCGGAGCCAACAGTCGCTGCATCGCTGCTGCCTTTCTGCATCTTTTTTTTTCTGCTCTCGTCTCCCTGAAGAAACTACCGTCCTCCCTTCTGCTCTCCAGAAGCAATCTTGTTATTCACAAGGCTCGGGTGAAGGGGGACTGCTTGGCTTCCTGGGGGATCCTTTGGCTGATTGCTGATTCTCACTCTGAACTAGAGGCGAGGGGAAGGAAGGGGTCTTGTTCGCTGCCACCGGGCAGCTGGGAATTCCTCAAGGTGGGAATTGGGATTTATTTCCTGGCATCCTGACAGATTCCCTCCATTTTACAGAAATCCTTGGACATTTACTCCACTATGTGTGCTGAAGCTGCTTGATAATGGGAAACATGTGGGGATTTGAGGTTTAAACCCCCGCACTGCATGTTTGCAAGGCTCCGGTACTTCTCTGCAGAGATCCAGACGCTGACAAATTGCACCTTAATCAAGACATCCATCAGGTGCACCCCTGTGCTTCTTCCTTCTGGCAACCCCGCGCCGAAGTGAGTTAGCAGAAATTTGTGCCGACAGCCGGGAGGACAGTGGAAGGGGGGGGTGTCTTTTGGTCGTTTGGGGACTGGGGGAGAAGATGCCAGCCATCCTGGTGGCCTCAAAGATGAAGTCAGGACTCCCTAAACCCAAACCAGTCCACAGTGCCCTTCCCATCCCCCAGGCCCCCAGCAGACCGTCAGCTTTAGCTCTGCCTTCAGCGCCTCTCAAGAACCATATCCCCTCGGCGGGCCAGCAGGTGTCCTCAAGACCCCCAAGAAATGCTCCGGAGTCGGAGGCAGCTGGAAACCCTCAGGTCAGGACAACTGCGTCAACACCATCCACACCTGCTAGGTTTTATTCACTCTACTCCGTCATTTTTCTCACAGTTTATTGGTGATTACCCGAATAAGAAAGGCAAATTAAAAGATGTGATAATGGTGCATTTTCATTGTTATGCTTTACTTTGCCATCTCTGACTCAATGTGCTTAATATAATCGGGCCAGGACTAAAACTGTAACGTGTTTAGAATTGGGGGAAAATGCTACGTAACGGTTGTTTCAGTGATTTCCTGAAAGGAAGCCAGGCAGGCTGTGACGGCGCTGTCCAGGCGGGGAGGCATAGCGGGACGTCGGGGCGACTGTTCGGTTGACTTTGGGAAACGTTGGATGTGCGCAGCAAGCACACACGAAAAGGACTGCGATGGCAGGAGGGATCGCTCTCACACCATGTAAGGCAGCGGGGAGAAGGAGCTGTCTCTCCGTCTGTGTTTGTGCACGCCTGCCAACCTGTCCAGTGAGCGTGACGTCGCTCTGAGACGAATCTGGCCGCAGTGCGAGGAGAAGATACAGGGGGCCGGTGTCTCCGGACGCGGGACGAGTTTGACGTTTGTTTTTGTGGCTAATCACATTTTCTCACTGACCTACTTTACATGACTTTCTCCCCTCTGTCCTTTCTCTTCTCCTCCTCCTCCTCCTCCTCATCCCTGTGGTGCTGATGAAGCAGCCCTCGTCACCCTCGGCTATGCTAACCCTCGACCTTTTGGGAACACTGGCAGTGACCTGAATATCGCAGGCATGTGCTGGACTGCATCCAGTCTTACTGTGTGATCTAGTGCTGGAGCGCTGATGTTTTAGTTCTTTTTCCTGATATTTGAGCTATTGGTGTTCACATGAGGCGTTCATTTAGACTTAGACTTAGACTTAGACACTTAGACTTAGACTTAGACTAGA